>NC_057711.1:87269670-87375964 GCF_004010195.1 Chiloscyllium plagiosum
CATCCATCACATACTGTTGCTGTTGCAAATTCCTCATCGCTTCTATCTGTCTCTCCAACCGATCCACTCGATCTGATAGGATTCACATCCAACAGCATTTATGGCAGATATAATCTGCAGTAACCCTTAAACTCTCTTTAAACTCCCACATCTGACAAGAAGTACATATCACTGCAAAGGCCATCTTTGCTCCTTCACAATCTACAGACCCAGAAAATAACACCATCTTATTCCTCTACAAACACTGCCCCAAGTTAAATTAATAGCTAAGGCTTATATTTTAAGTTTAATCAAGAGACTTATCTCCAAAACCATATAATCAAGAAAGAATCCACTATACTCACTACTGCAGCCTTTCTCCTGGACAGACTTAAAACAACAATTAACTTATCTTATTCTGTGCTGTGAACTTCACCCAACAGTTCCTCCAAGATTAGTTGTGAATTTCACTGTTTGTTAATTTTCCCAGATGCCCAGCGATACATGAATTCAAACAGCAAAGCCGGTAACTGTGCAGGTTCTCTCTCTCTCTCCTGCACTGTCCTCACCATCCTTTAAGCCTACCGCACCTGATATTCCCAGGCAGTCTCCCATCCAAGTATTAGCCAGGCCTGAGCCTGCTTAGCTTCCAAAATCAGGCATTTTTTCAATCAGAAGATAATGAACCTTTGGAACTTTCTGCCACATAACTAGGCTAAGTGAATATGTTTAAAAAAGAAATAGATTCCTAGAGAATAAAGATGGCAAGAAGTGTGGGGATAAAGTGGAATTGTATGGTTGAATTAAAAGAACAGTCATAATTATGTTGAATGGTTGATTGGGAAGTCTGGACCAAATGACCCATTCGTGCTCCTATTTTCTACGTTACGATGTTTCTGATTCAAAAAGCACTAAGCAAGATGAGCTGCTTTTAAATAAGGAGCAAATGAGGACTGCAGATGCTAGAGATCAGAGTCAAAAGTGTGGCACTGGAAAAGTACAGCCAATCCGGCAGCATCTGAGGAGCAGGAGAATTGACATTTCAAGCATAAGCTCTTCACCAACTCTCCTGCTCCTCAGATGCTGTCTGACCAGCTGGGCTTTTCCAGTGCCACACCTTTTGACTCTGCTTTTAAATAACACTGTGTTGGTAGCATCCAAGAAAGCAAAAAAAGCCCAGAAACAAAAATAGGATGCTTTTGATTGCAAAGAATTTATGCTTTGTGTGAGTTATAGCCTTTCTTTCTGACATAAGTGGTGGTATTGATTTAGGGAGCAGCTATGCTCATGTGGCAACAATCACGGGATTATAGATGGTGAAGTTCCCTACACTCCTTCTATGGGAATTGTGTACAGTTGGTTCTGCTATAACATGATCATTCCATTCTCATGCATTCCCATGCTATAAGACACTCGTGTAATAGCATTATTTAAACTAATGGGGCAAGAATTGCGTTATAAACAATGCACGCTTTAAAGGTTTGTGCTTTCGAAATAGTGTCCCCAATTCCTCAATCGTGTTATAGCAAATTCACATTAACAAAACGCGCGTTATAGCAGAATGACCTGGACCAAATCTGTACACAATACTCCGGGTTGGTGACAGGTCCTGCACAGCTGCTGTAAGATTTCCTTGCTCCTTTATTCAAACTCTTTTGCAATGAAAGCCAACATACCATTTGCCTTTCTAAATTCTTGATGCACCTGCATGATTACTGTCTGTGACTAGTGCACAAGGATACCCCAGATCCCTTTTTGTGTCAACATTTTCCAAATTATTGTCATCTAATTAATACTCTGACATCTGTTTATCCTACTAAAGGAGACAATTTCACACTTATCCATGTTTTGCTGTGTGTGTGCCATGTGTGTGCCTACTCAATTTATCTAAATCTTGAAGACTCTTTAAATCATTTTCACTGCACAGTATTCTACTGGTTTTGTGTTGCCAACAAACTTGGAAGTATTCATTTAATTCCATTACCCAAATCATTGATATATATTGTGCCTAGCTGGGATGCAGGCACAGATTCTTGTACCCTCCTCATCGCTGCCTTCCATTTAAAAAATGACCCTTTCATTCCTACTCTCTGTTTCCTGTCTACTAATGATTCTCAATCCATGCCAGATTATTACCACCAATTCCACAGACTCTGATTTTTCTTAGCAACCTCTTATTTGGGACTTTAACAAAAGCTTTCTAAAAATCCAAAGATATCACATTCATGGCTCTTCCTCATCTATTCTACTAGCACATCCAAAAAAACTCCAGTGAAACACGATTTCCTTTACATAAATCCACATGGACATTGCATAATTATACCGATTACTTTTCAAGTATTCTGATATTATATCCTATATAATAATTTAATAATAATCCAGAATTTTCCCTATTACTATGTTAAATTAACCAGTCTGTAGTTCCCTGTTTCTCCTCCCTTCTTTACTAAACAGTGGGGTATGTAATTGTCATCCTCCAATCTGTTGGGAATGTTCTAGAATCTGCAGAATTTTGGAAGATGGCAACTGATGCATCCACTATCCATATGTCCAACTCCTTTTAGTAACCTGGTTGTAGATTGTCAGGCCCTAGGCATTTGTTAGCTTTATGTCCCATTAATTTCTTCAGCAATTTTAAACTAATACTGATTTGCTTCAATTCTTCTTTCCCAATACACCATTGCTTCCTTAGCATTTCTGGGAAGTCATCTGTGTCTTCTTCTGTAATTACAGAAATAAAATAATTACTGAATTACATTTCCAATTCCTATTTCAGTCTGTAAGGGGCCTGCATTTGCCTTTACTTTTTTTTCATTTTACGGAGTTATAAACACTTTAACAGTCCATTTTAATATTCTTGCAAGTCTACTACCACGTGCTATTTGTTCCCCCTTAATTAACCTCTTTGTTCTCCTTTGCTGAAATCAAAACTGTTTTCAGTCCTTAGGCATATTACCTTTTCTAGCAACTTTATGTGAAAGGAAAGCTGCGGAATGGCTGATAATGTCTGCGAACTTTCACAGGACACCAAAAACCAAAACATTATCACAAAATGTTTTCGTCCACTGGTCATAATAATCAGCCACATCAGTCAATTTATTTGCTTATTTCAGGTCACTGGACAAATCTGAAAATGTTCTGCATTAACCAGAATCTAACCACAATCTTGAAGATCACTCTGTTGTATGTTCTGCTGTCAACTTTGCCTCATCATGGACACTTTGCAGGTGGAAGGCATAATTGATACAAGAAGAACAGCAATATCCCAAAAAAGGGAATTGTTTGCTTGCTCCCTATGAGTGTCATTTGTGCCACAAAAGATCTTCAATTGGCCTCCACTTCTAGTCAGTTATGACAATTTCCCTCTCCCTCCACTTATATTCCATCACCCTGTGGACCCAATGACAGACCAGGTGGCTAAAAGGTATGGATTGAATTCTAAATTACCTGGCATTTTGGGGTCTCTGATTTGGAAAATAGGGAAATTGTTGGTCAGAAATATTACAAATTTATTTTTAATAACCCCTTTCCACTTTATACAACTTTACAGAGGAGGGTTTCTGCCTATAGAAGCAACTAAGTTCAATACAATCTACAAATACTGAAATGCACACTAACAGGTTCACCTTGGATAATATCAGGGCAGTGGACCTGAACACATTTAGCGAAGCAGATTCACCATGCCTGTATGAAGCAATAGCAGCTCCCCCCACCCCCTCAATATACATGTTCCCAATCCCTTCTTTGTCATATTCCATGCAGCATCATTCAGTTTCTTAGAACGTCTATTGTGTGGTATAGGGGACATAGCTGGGGAGGAAGGTTGGGTGGTGGGGATGGGCGGGGGAGGTTCTGATTTTGTTGTGGTGGTGACATCTGCTTAATATGTGGCAACAGTGACCTCACAACTGCAACCCCCAGTGCTGCAACTCCAGGGTAGCACTGTGTGGATCATCCTTTAATCCACAAGAACTCCCAAGGCCTGGCAGCCAGCTTTTCTTCAAATTGAGAACAAAAGGAAAAAACATGTTTTCATTTTTTTTCCCTTCAGTCCAATACATTGATATTGGAAGGATATAGTTAGCTCTATTTTTATGGGGTTTTTTTCACATAATTTTGCAGGGACTTCAGCAATTTATAATATCTTCTGTGCATGTCATCCACCTAGTTAAATGACTACATAGTTTCTATTACTGAATGGTACAATGGGCTAGATAATGGCATTTCAACTCTGGCACTTAAGGTTCAATCCATCCCAGAGTGATGAAACAAAAGTTTCCTCTCTGTTGGCCGTCTGGGAAGTGACAGCCCAGTTGCCAGCAAATAGCACAAATTTGCCTCTAATTTTCCCAAACTGACAGAGTTGGCAGAGAAAAATGGGAGACATGCCACATTAATTTAGTGGGGGGGAGGCATTGTGGGGACAGAGTAAATGCAACTTTATTCAACATCTGTCTGTGCTGTACTTCGCCTGCTAGAATGCTCAGTTCAAATTCACTGCAGTAACACCACTCCCCTAAAGCTGAGATAAAATACTGAAAAATAACATTTTTTAACCTGTAATATTTACTACTCTGAGTATGTTTTCATTATCAGCTTTATCCTTCCTCAACAGTCTTTGAAATTCCATTAATTTATAGGTTGCAGTTCTGAGCAGGTGAATGATGGGCTTCTCAATTGAAGCTAGAACTGTTTCTGGTTGACTTACACAATTATTGGTTATATTTCAACCATAGACTTTACTGTCAATGCAAAGTGATATGGTCATGTAACAATACAAAGCTGCAATATCAGGAGACAGACCTGACCTGACTCTCTCTGGTACTTGCAGTGTTAGACTGTTTCTGGGATACCATTCTACATCATTTAGATTTCTATAGTTTCAGTTAGAAGTGAAGCTGGATTTGAAAAGTAATATGGCATTTCCGGGTCTCCTGCCTATTGAGTCTTTCCAGTTTGAGAGAATTTAAGCACTATCCTTTATGCAATGTTGCATTTATTGACATTGCAATTGCAGAGGGAGCATTTCCCATATGCACAATTGCAAGGCCTGGGACATCACTGCTAGCAATACACTAGTTAGCTGCCTGCACAAAGATGGTTCAGACTGGAAAGGACAATGTTTTGGTACTTGCCAGTTACTGTTCCATTCCCAAATGCTCATCATGTGAGTGTGGGGAGGTGATGGCTTAGTGGTAGTATCACTGGACTTTTAATCCAGAGGTAATGTTCTGTGGGCCTGGGTTTGAATCCCATCGTGGCAGCTGATGGAATTTGAATTCAATAAGCATCTGGAGTTAAGAGTCCATCGATGACTACAAATCCATTGTTGATTATCAGGAAAAACCCATCTGGTTCATGTGTACCCTTTAGGGAAGGAAGCTGCTATCCTCATCTGGACTACATGTGACTTCAAACCCTCAGCAATGTAGTTGACTGCCCTCTGGGATGCAAATAATCTTTGGTCTAGCCAGTGATGCCCTCATCCCATTAGTATTTTTTTAAAATCATGTTTTACACCCCCCTCACCTGTTAACTGAACACTCTGTTCACAACCCCAATCCTTGTATCTTTATTGGTCCCCTCTCACTGATACACTATATTGTTTTCTATATGTTAATCTCGGTAATGCATATCACAGGCACTCAAGATTGGTTAAGAAAGATGGCTTGAAGTTTATTAACATCATTAAAAATTTACACTGGCAAGTCCAACATTTGTCACCTTCCCCAATTGCCCATGAACTGAACATAATACCATTTCAGAAGAAGAGAGTCAACCACATTGCTGTTGGTCAATGTAGACCAGACCACGTAAGGACAGGTGAGTTCATTCCCTGAAGAACATTAATGAACCAAATGAGTTTTTAATGACAGTCAATAGTAGTGTAATGGTAACTATTACAAAATTAGCTTTATATTGCAAATGTTTTTTTGTAATTTAATTCAAATTCCTCCAGTTGCCTTGATATGAGTTGAGCTTATGTCCCCGGACCTTTATCATTGGTTTGTACTAGCCCAATGCCCCTCTCTATACCCCAATTGCTGTCCTGCTCCCAAGTGCTCAACCTTCCCTCTCAAACACTACCAGTCCTGCTTGCTGCCCTGCTCCTGACCACTCAGCATACTTCTCCCAATTCTTTGCTGTCACACTGACACAGTCCAACTCCTAACTGCTCTCAGCCTTGCTTCCAAATGCTCCTTGCCTCCCTCACCACACACACACACACACTGCCATATGTATCATCTTGCTCATGATCACTCACCACCCTGCTCCTGACCACTTGCTGTCCAACTGCTGAACCCTTGGTACCCTACTCAGTATCCTATCCCTGACTCCTTGCCACCCCCCTCATTGCTAATCCACCACTATCTTGCTCCCAATCTCTCAGTACTGACTGCTCACTATTCCTGCTCAACACCAATCTCAGCATCCTGCTTCTGACAGCTAGCCACCCAACGTATTGTTCCCTCTTGCTGCCATCCTCCCAACTCCTCATTACCCCACCTCTAATCCACTTGTCAGCCCATTCACCTGCCACTCATTACAGTTTGTCTCCCCTTCATTTGATACACTTCTTGTACCACCCTTCTGCCAACTTCTTGCTCCCCCACTCACAGCCCAATCCTCATTACAATTTCCTGCCTGCTTGCCTCCTCACCCACTGTCCTGCTCCCAATTTCTGGCCACCCCACTCTATTTCTGATTACTTTTCCATTCACTTGACTGATCCCTATTCATCACAACCCACTCACTGCCCTTCTCACTATCCCTCTCTCCATACTAGTGGCTGCCCATCTCACTGAACTGCTTGCCTCTCCAGTTGCTGCTCCATTGGCCAACCTTTTCTCTATCCATTGTCACTCTGCTCCTGAACCCTTACAGGATGCAAGGTGCCAATAGGGGCAGTGAGGAGGACCAGGTGTAAGGCAGAAAATGGTTGCTAGCAGGGAATTTGGTGAGGTGTAAGGGCAGCATGAGGAGCAGTGATGGGGTTAGGAGTTTAATGAGCAATGGACATACAATGACGTCAGTGGCCGGAGATGTCAAATTCCTGTTGCAGTTTAGTCTGCTCCATTAAAGCACATATTCTACCTAATATTAATGCAAGCAATCAGGAAACTTTCTACCCGAGCATGTAGAAAGAGAGTCACATGCAGGCACAGGCCATGTGGTAACTCAGATCTTGCCAATTGTACTTTTATCTCCATTGTGACCTTGCATTAAAACTGCAGTCTAACATGTTCAATGTAGGGTGTTATTTGTAACACTTACACAAAATGTTCATATGCTGCTTGTAAGGTCTGCTGGGGGATCTATTTAAGTGCATTTGGAGTAATGTAATGGTATATAATAGGTTTGTATCAGGAAAGCTAGCATTCAAAAACATACTTCGCAAGTTTTCATATTATTACATGCAATGAAAATTGTTTATTTTTATCCCTTTTACATTTGTTTAAATTGAGTTTAACTTCAGATTATAAAGACAACTTTAGCATACTACTAAACAAAAATAAATGATGGAATAATTTAGTTATTTTAACTATT
This sequence comes from Chiloscyllium plagiosum, assembly GCF_004010195.1. Classification (NCBI taxonomy): domain Eukaryota; kingdom Metazoa; phylum Chordata; class Chondrichthyes; order Orectolobiformes; family Hemiscylliidae; genus Chiloscyllium; species Chiloscyllium plagiosum. The sequence goes on from NC_057711.1 coordinate 87,277,198, forward strand.
TAACACAGAGCAATGGATTTGTGGTCACATCATCTAACTGGACGTTTAAAGCATTTTGGAGTGACTCAGGAAATGCTGTTAGATGTAACTTAACTGGAAACAAAAACAGAAATTGCTCAAAAGGCTCAGCAGGTCTGGCAGCATCTATGAAGGTATCCTGTCACCAAGTCTTCTTTTATGTACATGTGCACAGTACATGGGCTATGATTAGCTTGCTCAATGTTGGTCCCTAGAATGAGGAGACTCTCTAAATCTCTTATTTATTTTCTTTGTTTTCACTTATATCAACTCTCCTCTCACTACAATGGGCTCTGACCCAGCCAACTCAAAGCCAGACCCTAGAGTGAAAAGACTTTCTGAATCTCCTGTTTACATCTGCCATTCAAGTCTCCCTGATTGACCCAAGTTAACAACACCAATCAGGGATCGCATACTCAGCAAGATCTACCTGGCCCTCATTCCATCACTACAGAGACAATGGGATATGAAGTAGATGGTTCTTTGTAATCATCAGGATATGGGATCAGATACTCAGCCCAGGGCCATAAAGCATGCAGAGGCTGAGACCAGTCTGCCTCAATCTGACAGTGGCCTTTGGAGAACTAGACAGGGTTAGCTGATGCAAGTTGGTGGCTTAGACAGGGTTAGTTGATGCAAGTTGGTGTCTTTCTTAACTGTGTTTGATGGATATAATTACCTTACCACAATGGAGGCAGATTTGTAGATCTCACTGAGCCCTAACTCCTTAAGTTTTTCAGAGAAAAAAGTAAAACATCAGTCATATTTCCTGAGCATAATCACAGTAGCTTGCTCTCAACAAATGATGGGCAGCAATCTGACTTTAAAATCAGCCGATAAATTGCTTGAGTCACTTTTGTAATTTATGATGCTATGTCAATACTTTTACTAGACTAGTGTCTTGCCATCAAATATCTTTACAGTTATATGTACAATTCATCTGTGCAAAAGCAATCTTTTCTGCATAAAAAACTTCCAACAAAGTTCTTAAATTTAAAAGCTATTAGTTTCAGATAATTCCGCATTTTTACACATTTTAAACAGCCAACAAAAGCAAAACACAATGGAAAAACCAAAGTGGAGGCAGGGGAAGAATGTGGAGAATGACAAGAAAGCACATGTTTCTGAACTAAGGTCATAAGAAGGTTGAGTATATGCCCCTTTTTTATACATTCCAGAAACTGTCTCAGATAAAAGAACAAGTTTCCTAAATACTAGCTAACAGATACAGAAGAACATGGGTGGCCCACACTTGAACCTTGTTAACCTCAGATAAAATTTGGACAGCTTAATCTATAAAGTTTAGAAAGCAGGACCACCCATGTTGATATGTACAGCCTTACCCAGTTTGGACCTGTTATATTAAAAACCCTAAACTGTGCCACAAATCTCTGCACAAAAACACACACATTTCCCAGAATAACCCTCCTGAAATGCCTGTGGTGGCAGTGGGAATGGCTATGAGAGAAGTCAGCTTGTCAGCAGTTTTTACAGCAGACAGGTGAAGCACAATGTTAGTTGATTTAGTAACTTATAGTTGGGTGGGCACTTATGTTTATCTTCCAACACATTCTGGGATCACTGCAAAAACTTGTTCTAAATGGAATAACTGAATGTCATCCAACTACAGTGTGGTACCAGTCTCAAAATCACATTTTGTTTTATGTGAAATTCTATTCGAGGCAAGCTCCAGGCTCTGTCAACACACATCCTTACTTTAATAACCTTAGCTACAAAGCCTTATTCACATAGGCAGATTGCTGCTGATATAACACATTAACAGTAATTCACAACAATGCCATCTGTATCGAATTCTGACACTAGATATTCGACTAGAAGGTTCTGCAAGTGCTCCAACAAATTTTTAATAGCGCAATATAAAGTGCACATCCGCATAACCTTTATTAATGGGAAGCTAACTACTTGATACTGTTTGGGAAAAAGGGGTAAACTGACCCGTTAAAACATTGACCACCCTATAAAATGAATTGAAGGGAAACTGGAAATGTAGTTTAGCATCAGGGAAGGGGATGATTTAACTGTTGCCTTTTCTGCCTTTGGTCCTATTCTGCTGATTTGTGTCTATGACGAGTAAGGGATCCAGGGGCCACCGGTATGTGTTTTTTAAATTTAAATTGTTCCTTATTTACAGAACACATCAGTATGCTATAATTACTCTTGATTATAGTATTTCCTATTGTTCAGAAGTTTCATATACTGGCAGTAACCTTAAATGTAATTCAATATAACTGTATGCAAATTAAAATAGTTGCAATTATGATTCCTCTGCAAACAGAAATTGGAAATGACACAAACTATGTCTTTCTCATATCAAATGCCTTCCTCATATTTCTTCATAAGGTCTTGTCCTCGCACTGCCCCTCCTCTCATTGTTTTTGTAAGCTGCAGCCATGCACTCTCAAACATTTGGCATTTATGCTGCTGTGCTCCATCTCCCAACTGATTTATCTCTGACTAATACACTAACACAACCTCCATCTGCATTACCAACTCACTGCGTTGACTGCATCCTTTACAACCTGGTAAAAACAATGACTGCAGATGCTGGAAACCAGATTCTGGATCAGTGGTGCTGGAAGAGCACAGCAATTCAGGCAGCATCCGAGGAGCTTCGAAATCAACGTTTCGGGCAAAAGCCCTTCATCAGGAATAAAGGCAGAGAGCCTGAAACGTGGAGAGATAAGCTAGAGGACTCTAGCTTATCTCTCCACGCTTCAGGCTCTCTGCCTTTATTCCTGATGAAGGGCTTTTGCCCGAAACATCGATTTCGAAACTCCTCGGATGCTGCCCGAATTGCAGTGCTCTTCCAGCACCACTGATCCAGAATTCTTTACAACCTGCCTGCACCACCTCGTCAAAAAGAACTTAGAGGCACCTTTGACTAATTCAACTTTGAAATGCTAATAAGTTTCACCACAGTTATTCATGTTTCCCACCAGTGCCTGTCTGCATGTGAGCCAGGAGCATGAAGAAGGTCAAAATCATTACTGCTCATGCTTCTTAAGTAGCTTCACGCGGTATTTTCTCAGGTACCCACTTTAAAAGAATTAGGTTTTCTGCGGCTGTATTTCATTGACATTTTCCTTCTTTTCTTTCTTTCCAAATTTCTCCCCACCCTTTCCTTCCTCAAAATATTGATTCATTCTGAGGTTCGGACCCAGCAGACACTGGTTTCCCTTAGTTCCTTGGTTCAAGTTACAAACAGTGAATTTCAGCAGATTACCAAAGTGTAGGCAGCTTCGCAGAAGTGGGATTTTAGAAGCTTGTCCTGCCTTTTTGCTTCTCAGCAATTTGACTAAGCACTCCAAACAATTATCTGACAACGTCTATTTGGGAACTTGTCATAGAATCCTCAAAATATGGAAGCAGGTCATTTGGCCCATGAAGTCCACACAGCCCCTCCAAAGAACATCCCACCCAGATCCAGCTCCGCCCCCTCCCCTCCCCTCCCCCATTCCTATCCCTGTAACCCTGCATTTCTAATAGATAGTCCACCTAGTTTGCACATCCCTGGACACTGGGCAATTTAGCATTGCCAATCCATATTGCCTGCACATTTTTGGACTGTGGGAGGAAACCAGACCACCTGGAAGAAATCCATGCAGACACCGGGAGAATGTACAAGCAACATGCAGACAGCAACCCAAGGGTGGAATCGAACCTGCATCCGCTTGAGGCAGCTAACAACTGAGCCACCGCGCTGCCCTACTTGTGGGCAGAGTTAGCACAAAAAGCTTTTATTTGCATTGCCTGTTTGCTGAACTCTCTTAACTCAGATCCAACTTGTAAGATTCCCCCCGATTATTCTCATTAATAGCTAGCAATTCATTCCCATTCTCTTGTGCAGACTTTTCAGTAATGCTCGTTCAGAATCTCCTCAGTGTGCTGATATTTTGTTGACTATTTTAAAAAAATCTTCTTTTAATAAACTTAATAGTAAAAATGTTTTGAGATCCCAGAGCAAAGTTATGATGCAGTGTAATGAACTGTTTTATTGTTTGAATAATCACTATCAACAATTTTGGTTTTAAAGGTAAAGGTTTTTAAAAAGTAAATTAGATTATGAATTAATTGGAACAAATTGAACTATTAAACTTTCAAGTTGAAGGGGATATTTGTTGCACAGATTAAACAGTTTGTTTCTGGAAATAGGTCTGAACAATAAGAGATCGGTGTTTTCAGTTACTTAGAAACATTACGAGATTCACTCTAGTAAAAGACCAACATGCAGAAGAACATTGCCACCTGGTGGAGATCAGAGGTACCAGGAAGGATTTTGCAAGCACTAAACCCGCCATTTTCAAGACTTGAAAGACACTCAATCTATCCTATGAAGAAGACGAAATTGGACGCTGAGTTAGGTCTGAGCATCAAAAAGATAGACTGACAACAGAAACTGAAGGGATTAAGAGAGTTGGTGGTGAAACAGAACTGTGCTTGTCAGTTGAACCCAAGGTCCAGTGTGTGAAGGGGAAGTGAAGAGGTTTATGACAGATCCTGGGAGAATTCCAAATGTAATACTGATGGCAATGCTGTGGCAGTGAGTGGAATGGTAGGAATGGAAATGAACTAGCATCGGGTTAGCAGGACATAAAAGTGTAATTCAAGCAATCACTAAACAGAGTGATGGAGAGAATGTTGATTTCCAGCATGGAATGGACTTTGTATGTAACAGGACTATATTTACCTTTGTGAGAAACAAAAGCTCACTCACTTTAATAATTTCAGTCCGAGACAAATATCTGAATCCGCCATTTATTTTTACACCTATAGATGGGTGCCCTGTCTCAATACCAGGTAAGGTAATGAGAAAATGCACACCAAATCCAACAAACTCTCGAAATTTATACAGTTTGAATCCCCATATTTTTCCTTATTCCATTGTCTGTTCCCTGCTTCGCTTACGTCACTCATTTCCTTAAGACTTATCCCACAACTTCTGTTTATCCTGTCTTGTCCGTGACAAACTCTTATCTCTGACTCCCATAAGGGTGTTTGACGTCAGTCTATTGTAGATTATTGATTAAGCATATCTTTTCTTCTATCAGCATCTATTTCCATCCAGAGGCCACTTTGACCTCTTTAATTAGGGTTTGTTCCTGTGTCTCTGCACAAGCGAGGAGAACAGATGTTTTCCTGTTTGCCCATATATCCACCATTGTTCTGTATTCATGTCTCATGCTCACATATCCTTTCTTTTTGCTGAATATGTATTTTCTCATTCCTATTCTGTATCAGAATTTATACTTGCAGAAATAACATTAATTCATTTATATCCCACACCTTTTTTAGTGAGTTGCACTCAGGATGTGCTCCATATTCATCTACTCACATTAATGGGTGGAAAACTATAATGCTAAAATGTTATATATTTCACTGAAAAACATATTGTGCTTTATACAAATGTCAGAAAAGGTGTAGGCTATTTAGCTCCTTGAGCCTATTCCTCCATTCAGTTATATCTTGCATGATCTGTATTCTATTTACCCACCTAGGTCACTATCCTAACCCACATAAATCTCAGTGTTGAACAATTCAAAGAATTTATGGGTGAAAGAATTCTAAATTTTTATAATGTTGTGTGAAAAAGTATATTCTGTATCAGGGCAACCAGCCATTCGTCATTTTTACGGGATTATCCTACATTTAAACCATTGTCCTACATCATGTAGGAACATTACTTGTACCACCTTTCCCATGGTGGTTATATGGTAGACCATCGGGAGTTTTTCTTGACGTTGTCTTTGCCCAGGAACACTAGGCTACTGTCATGCCCATGAATGGAAAGATCACGGGGAATGCAGACTTTTAGATCAAGTAATGTCTGAAGAGCATCTGATACTCAGCTTGTGACATTGCTATTTGCAAAACAACACATTTCTGGGCTTGTTTTCTGATGATATGAATCCTGTGAAATTTCTTTGTAAATTCCTGATAAATAAAGAAAACACAGGGAGGAATGTCTGAGAGGAGACATAGAGGAGCTGTTGCAAATATCAGAGGGAGTGGGGAAGATCCAGACTCTGAATGGAAGTAGAGGGCGAGAACTCAGTTTATTTCCACCGTTCATGGATATATGTTTGAATAAGACAAGAAGCAGGAATTAAGTACGGTAATTCTATTACAACATAATTGACGAGCTTTTGTTCTTAATCCAGTTTGTTTCCAAATTGAGAATATTGGGAAGTTTCCCTCTCCAAGACACACTGTCTTTTGATGATGTATAAAACAAATATTGGACTCCTGGATGTCTGTATAAGGATGTTGATGAGGACAAAGCAATTCAGGAGAAATGAAATCTTACATTTAGAAGAAGCAAGGATTTGAGAAGCCATTACATTCTAGTGCCCGAAACACAACACCATCGAATGCATGCGTCAAGGGTATGTCCTCATTTGTGGGATGTAGATGGGCTGGTTCAAGGAATAGGTGTAATGTTGTTCCTATATAAGCTGAAATGGAATTAAAATGAATTATTAAATGTCAAGTAGTGAATTCATAGATTTTGGATAATCTGATTATAGACTGTCAAAAGCTGTAGCCTAGAAAGAAATGATTTTGCTGTGAGACTTGAGATTTCAAAACTATTTAATCAAATGTAAAATGTTTAACCAAATCCAAATAAAAATCACAATGAAGGAACCCAAACCCTAACTCTGTAAGATTTTACATATAGGTCAAGCATTTATGAGGAAGAACTAAATTAAGAATTGCATGAATAACACAAAATGGTCAATCAATGCAAATTATGCATACATGATAAAGTAACTACATTTGGTTTACATTGAATAGTAGCTTGAAAATAATGTTCAAGTTTAATGAGCTGATTACATTACAGAATTAAAGTGAGTAAATCAATCCCAGGTTGCATAAAAAAACAAAATAATTTTGGTACAGTTGAACTGCATAAGCAATAATTTGTGTTGGAACAGGGCATTCTTTGCATATTTTCATGTCTTGACTGAAATCTACTTTGGTAAAAATAATTAATAGAATGCTCCAACCAACACTATTTCAAGTGAAAAATGCTATAGCTCCTCACTGTGGCAGAGGAAAGAGACCAGAACCTTCAAACTCTTCATAACTTCTCCAACACCTACATTGAATGGCAGATGAAGATGGTAGTACGGGCCTGGGGAGTGGCAAGGCCGAGTAAATGATGGAGAGGGCAACTGGTGGCAGCGGCAGCTACGGCAGGATAAGGTGGATGTGGCTCCACCCCAGCCTGAGTCTCCTGGCAAGGAAGGAATAAGAGCCAGGCTTAATTCCCTGGTCCAGAATCATAGGCTGAGCCAAGGCTCCAGTTTCAGAGATAGGCCCGGGTGGCTTATGGCGGAGGAGGCAATGAAGCAATTTTGGCCCAGCATGAACTCATGGTGGTGGAAAGATGGACCCAGAGAGTGATGACTCTTTCTTCCAGGGGTGGCATGGCGAAACACAGTTGCAGCAGTGTAGTCAGTTTAGCAGCAGGGACCAAAGGCATTTTTTTTTCTTTATTCATTCATAGGATGAGGTCATCACTGGCTGGGCAGCATTTATTGCCCATCCGTAATTGCCCAGAGGCGGTTAGAAGTCACCCAGACTGCTGTGGTTCTGAAGTCACAAATAGGCCAGAACAGGTAAGGACAGCAGTTTCCTTCCCTACAGGACATTAGTGAACCAGATAGGTTTTGCCGACAATCAACTATGTATTCACAGTCATCGTTATTATCTGGAATTAAGAATCTATTGTATTGAAATTCCACCATCTACTATGGCAGAATTTGAACCCAGATCCCTAGAACATTATCTGAATCTCTGGATTAGCAGTCCAGCGATATTGCCACTTAGCCATCGCTCCCCGCAATCCCCCCTCCCCCCCTCCCCACCTTGGGGTTGGAGGAGCCCAGAACCAGGCCCAAGGGCGTACTAAAAATAGGAACTGTTCCAAAGATCACCTAACTTTATTGAGATTAGACTATAAGATGAACTATGTTGTTTTATTTTTCTGGCTTTTTATCCTGTGTTTTGGTTTTTAATTTCTGTGTTTTAAGATGGTGGTGATATTAAACAACTCGTTTCACTGTATTTATAATAAATAGATGTGATAATAAACAAGAGAAAATAAAATTACCTCACACCACCTCTTTTCCAAAGTTTCTTGGTCCAAGTGTCCCTGATATTTTCTTTGCAGATGGTCACCATGTCCTGAATAGTCCAATACTAATATTAAAATGTTTCCTTGTTGCAGGCTGTTCAACCAAAGGAAATATTTGTTCTGCCCTTATCATCAGTTTAATCATCTGAAACATTGCACTTAGATAATCACTTAACCTTCGATGCTCAAGGGAATGCCACGCTATACATCCTATCTTCATAAATTACATCTTTAGCCCTGCTATCATTCCAATGACCATAGGTAACCAGTCTCTAAAAGCATTTGACTGGATTCTCCTTCTCCTTAGTTGCTGCCTGACCTGCTGTGCTTTTCCAGCACCACACTCTTGACTCTGATCTCCAGCATCTGCAGTCCTCATGTTCTCCTTATCTTTCCTGAGGTCTAGTACTCAGAACTAAAGGCATTATTTCTGATTAGAGCTCTACACTCTTTAAATCCCAGCTCCCTTGAGATAAAGGACAATGACCACGAACCTTTGTCATTATTTATCCAGTAACTTTCGTGCTTTCTATATTTGGACTATTACATTTCTCTGCTTATCCATACTTCATAGATTGCTATGAGTTTGATATATCATTCTTATGCCCAAAATGAATGTCTCCAGTCCTTCCCATTATTAAACTTTATATCTCTTTACAAATTTCTGCTCCCATCTATGCTATTTGCTACGTGAAATAACTTAAATGTATCACTTGTATTTCTTCGTCCAAGTCACTTATAATACTAAAGTTATTATATGAATCCTTTGTAGAATACTACTGATCAAATCTTGCCAACTTACCCATTAGGTCTGGTTCCTGTCTCCCATCTACTAATCAAATTCTTATCCAAGCCAATGGGTTGCCTCCAATTTCATGTCCTCTCGTTCTTATTAGTAGTCTCTTCATTGGAACCACATAGAATTTGTTCTTAGTAATGTATAAATTGCATTCAAATATATTCTGTTATTGGCCCATTAGTTGCCTCTACAAACAGTTCTACTCAAATTGTTAGATATTAATTACCCTTTAAAATTCCATTCGGGGTTTTCATTAATTGACTTATAGCTGTCCAAGTAAATGCCCTCCCCCCAAAACTAATACTGTTGAGACATGTGGCTGAATCAAAGATTTCAAAATTGAGAGTGGTATATATTTATTCAGCAAGGGTCGTGGTGCGAAGATGGAAACAAGATAAACAAATCAGTAAACAAATTAGCAACTTATCCACAACCAGGCCTATACCTGGTTTACCTCTGCTAAGCTTCTTAAAAAAGGGAGTGACACTGGCCTAGCTCACTTAAAAATTAGAATGAAAGCAACAGTCTTGGATACTTGTCTTTTGATATTCTCATTACTTTCTCCATTGCTATATTTTATCATATATTAAAACCAGTTAGTTCCTGTCTTTGATTTATTTATTTTGTTTTCTCTAGTACTTTATCTTCAGTGTCTACCATGAAAACCAAAGCAAAGCAATTCTTTAGTAAGTTTTCCATTTCCTGATTTTTGTTTACACTTTGGACTTTATCTGATATTACTTTTAACCACAATCATCTCTTAAGCTCTAAAATCCTATGGAGTTGTCTTTGTTATACCTTGAAAGGGATACTCACTCTTCTCAGTATTTAATACTTTCTTTGAGGTCCTTTGCAATGTATTCTATTTCACCCATTCTAAAGCAAGTTGTGGGTTTACACAGAAGGAATATGATTCATTGTTTAAAGTAATTGAATACTTACCTTTCCCACATTGCAGATCTACAGTCAGGCTCTCGAGCCACAGAATTCACAACATACGGCAGCATGCATGCAAAAAAACAGCCATCTTCGATAACAAAGGGAAACCAATGACGATGTCAAATTCTCTTTTACTTTGTATTTTTAAACCATATTTCAAATTAAAAACAAAAGTATCTTAAAATTATTTGAGTCCTTTCTCTGTTTCTTCTCCATCAAATTTGAATGACTGCAACATGGCTGCGTAGCAATTTGGAATTCCATCTCATTCTGGATGTGGAACTGAATATTCAAATTAAGTGAACTGAAGATATGGCAGAAGTGCATTATTTTTTCCAGGCCAGGTCAAAAACACAAGGTTGGATGATACATTCCAAGTTAATGAGCACTAATACAGCCATTATAAATTCCTGTTTGTTTTAAAATCGAGTTAAAAGTTCATGTTTTAGCATATCATTTATAGTTTTACGAATTAAGAATTAGTTGGAGAAAATTAGATAAATTCACTGAAGCACCTTGACATCTAGAGGACTTAGAAGGTTAGTGTCATAATGATTAAAGAAGTTAAAGGCTAGGAGAGAAAGGTAATTAAAATTAAAAGTATACCATTTTGGATACTGTTGGGGAGGGGGGCGGTGGGGAATCGTTCAGAGGAAAGCAACAGTAGCCAGGTTGGTGGTACCTAACTGGCTCTGCAGCACAGCGCGAAAGGATAAAGGTAAACAGGACCTTAGTGATAGGATATTCGATAGTTAGGGTGATAGACAGGTGATTCTGTGGCCACAAACAGGAATCCAGGTTGGTGTGTGTCCTCCAGAGTGCCAGGGTCCAGGATGTTTTGGAGCACATGCAGAACGTTCTCAAGGGGGAGTGTGAGCAGCCAGAGATCATTGTGCACGTGGGCACAAATGACTTGGGTAGAAGTAGGGATAAGGTCCTGTGGAGTGACTATAGATAGCTAGGAACAAAGTTACAAACCTCATCAGTGATAATCTCCGGATTACTTCCAGTGCTATATGCTACTGAGGGTAAAAACAGAAGGATTTGGCAGATGAATGTATGGCTAAAGAATTGTGCATGAGGAAGGGATTCAGATTTTTAGATCACTGGGATCTTTTCTGGGGCAGAGGAGACCTGTTCAAGAGAGACAGGTTGCATCTGAACTGAAGGGGGACCGAAATCTTGGCAGCCAGGTTTTAGAACATAGAACAATACAGCACAGAACAGGCCCTTCGGCCCACGATGTTGTGCCGAACATTTGTCCTAGCTTAAGCACCCATCCATGTACCTATCCAATTGCCGCTTAAAGGTCACCAAAGATTCTGACTCTACCACTCCCACAGGCAGCGCATTCCATGCCCCCACCACTCTCTGGGTAAAGAACCAGCCAGGCTGACCTCATAGAATATGAGTCCCTGTTTGGGGCTGTTAATCTTGTCTAATCAGAGATTCATAGCTGACATATTTAAACAGGCATGTCAGACATTCTGTTCACTCTGAGAGCTGGCTCTGAGAGAGTTGGATCAGTATCAAGGACTCTTTGCAGGTAAATAAAGGATGATTTGATGATGGGATACCAGCCTCTGTGGAGTTATTTTAGTGGCAATGAGAGAAAAACACACTCTTGAAGAAATTTGCTCACAACAGTCATCTTTGAGTTGTGGTAAGCATTTTTGGCATCATGCCATCATTTGGGAAGCTTGACTCATTCTGTCAAAGATTAGGCCCAGTAAGTGGAAATAATACGCTATATTTTCTAGGCAAAAGACATTGGGACAGATGAAAAGCAATGAGTAATTCTCCTGATAGCTTTTGGAGTTGCAGGTTTTTTGATTATTAGGAGTTTAACTTTCCCTGAGGCACCACTTTCAAGAGTTGACGAATTTAATAAAGAATATTATGACCCCAAGCTTCCTCTAACTTTGAGATACTATCTTCTTTGAGAAGGTGACCAAACAAATAGATGAGGGTAAAGCGGTTCATGTGGTGTTTATCGATTTCAGTAAGGCGTTTGATAAGGTTCCCCATGGTAGGCTATTACACAACATATAGAGGCACAGGATTGCCGGTAATTTAGTGGTTTGGATCAGAAATTGGCTCGCTGAAAGAAGAGAGGGTGGTGTTGATGGGAAATGTTCATCCTGAGTTTAGTTACTAGTGGCATACTACAAGGATCTGTTTTGGGTCCCCTGCTGTTAGTCATTTTTATAAACAATCTGGATGAGGGCGTAGAAGGATGGGTTAGTAAATTTGCGGATGATACTAAGGTGGGTAGAGTTGTGGATAGTGCTGAAGGATGTTGTAGGTTACAGAGGGTCACAGATAAGCTGCAGAGCTGGGCTGAGAGGTGGCAAATGGAGTTTAATGTGGAAAAGTGCAAGGTGATTCAGTTTGTTAGGAGCAACAGGAATACAGAGCATTGGGCTAATGGTAAGATTCTTGGTAATGTAGGTGAGCAGAGAGATCTCCATGTACATAGATCCCTGAAAATTGCCACCCAGGTTGATAGAGGGATTGAGTTTCAGAACCATGCTGCAGCTGTACAAAACTCTGGTGCGGCCGCACTTTGAATATTGCATACAGTTATGGCCACCCCATTACAGGAAGGACGTGGAAGCTTTGGAAAGGGTTCAGAGGAGATTTACTAGGATGTTGCCTGAAATGGAGGGAAGGTCTTACGAGGAAAGGCTTAGGGATTTGAGGCTGTTTTCGTTAGAGAGAAGGTTGAGAGGTGACTTAATTGAGACATATAAGATAATCAGAGGGTTATATAGGGTGGATTTCAAACAGGCACTACAACTGGCTTAATAATTGGAAAACATGGCACATGGACCATATGAGTTGCAGTGTATTCTAATTGAAGTAGACTCCCTTGCCAATCCAACTCGGCTTGGGGAGCACAACTTGAGTGAAGAAAATTGGATAGCTTCATTCAGGCCACATCCTGCACAGAGGGATTCCAGATGAATCCACAGCTAAACCCCAAAGCAAAATCAAGCCTCGGTTAAATGATTAAAACTTTTTTCAAGACCGGGGCCAACAACAAGAGGCCCACTAGACCTAAATTGACTAAGGCAACTCATAGGCTGATATCTGGGTGCACTGGAAGTCCCCTGACATCTGGTTTGGAAGAGTTAAATTACTTAGTAACATGTAAATCAGAAACAATCAAAATAAATGTCTGGTTAAATGGTCAGCCAGTTCTAATGGAGGTCGATATCACTGTAGCCATTTCAGAGCCAGTCTTTAACAAAATTCACTCCTGACTCCAACCCTTAAGTTTACACAAGACTTTGGCTCAACTGAGAACCTATACAGGGGAACTGTTACAGAATGAGACTACATCCTTAGTTCCAGTCCACTGAATGGTGTGAAAGGCTCGGGCCCAAGCTTGATGGAGTCAAATTGGTTAAGAAAGATTCACTGAGATTGGCTCAACATTTTTCGATTAGAAAATGGCTGCCTGAGAGAAATGTTAATTAAATACTGGATGTTTTTCAGGAAGAGAAAGTGAGGACTGCAGATGCTAGAGATCAGAGTCGAGAGTGTGGTGCTGGAAAAGCACAGCAGGTCAGGCAGCATCCGAGGAGCAGTAGAATTGATGTTTCAGGCAAACGCCCTTCATCAGGAATGAGGTCTCCCCGACTTATGCCCGAAATGTCGATTCTCCTGCTCCTCAGATGCTGCCTGACCTGCTGTGCTTTTCCAGCACCACATTCTTGACGATGTTTTTCAGGAAGGTCTAAGGGCGATCACAGGAGCCAACGCCACCTTCATGTTGACCAGGAAGCAATTCCACAATTCTGCAAGGCCTGCCAAGTGCCATTTGCCTAATAAGCAAAAGTTGAGGCAGTAATCAGAAGGCTGAAAAGAGAATGAATCATCAAACCAGTCCAGTTTACAGAATGGCCAGCACCATTCATAGCAATCGCGAAGCCCAATGGGTTAGTTTGCCCTTGTGGGAATCTTAAGTAAACAGTGAACAATTGCTTGCAGCTGGATAAAAACCCAATCCCCCACACAGAGGATTTATATACAAATCTGGCAGGGGTGTATCCTTCAGAAAACTGGACATGAGCTATGCACACTTGCAATTGCATTTGCGATTAGATGAAGATTCTCAGAAGTATGTTACAATTAATATCCATAAGGGCTGTACAAATATATTGGCCTGCCATTTGGGGTATCATCAACCTGTGTGATTTTCCAGTGGATGATAGGCAACATTTTACAAGGTCTACCCCAGGTCACCATTTATCGATGATGTGCTAATAACAGGGAAATCCATTAAAGAGCACTTAGAGAACTTGGACGTAGTCCTGAGATGTTTCTCCCAGGCGGCATACACCTTAGAAGGAAATAATTAGAGTCAGAGATGTACAGCACAGAAACAGATAATTCGGTCCAACTTGTCCATACTGACCAGATACCCTAACTCAGTCTAATCTCACGTGCCAGCACCTGCCCCATATCCCTCCAAACCATTCCTTTTCACATATCCATCCAAATGCCTTTTAAACATTGCAATTGTACTAGCCCCCACCACTTCGTCTGGCAGCTCATTCCATACACGTACCACCCTCTGCATGAAAAAGTTGCCCTTTAGGTGTCTTTTATATCTTTCCCCTCTCACCCTAAACCTATGCCGTCTAGTTCTGGACTCCCCCACTCCAGGGAAAATATTTTGTCTATTTATCCTATCCATTCCTCTCATGATTTTGTTAATCTTTATAAGGTCACCTGTTCCAGGCACCCCAAGTGACCTACTTGGGTGACAGAGTCAATGCGACTGAGTTACACTCATTGAAAAATAGTGGGGATGATCAGAGGTGCCCCAGCTCCCATGTCAGTACTGAAGCTCAGGTCTTTCCTGATCTGGTATTGACATGTGACGCCGCCCCGTACAATATCAGGATGCAATTAGCTCATAGGTGGCCCAATGGAGCGGGATTCCAATAGCATAATGCATCCAGGACTTTGGCTAATGCAGCATATAAATATGCCCAAACAAAGGTCTGGCAATCATGTTTGGCATCAGGACGTTCCATCAATACCTTTATGGATAAAATTTGTAATAATAATGGACCATTAATTCCTGCTAGGTCAACTTTAAGTGGACAAGGCAGTGCTGTCTATAGTTTCAGGTGAAATTTGGCAGTGAGCTCTATATAAAGTGCATGTAGGAAAACTGTCTGAGAGGCCCAGCAGCAAATGTGGGTGCATTGAGCAACCTCCTTTGGTAGATACAACAGTGGTATCGCCACTGGAAGAGTCCATAATGGTTTTATATTTTCTGGATACATTTCCATTCGCAGCTGACGATATCAGACTTTGGATGCAGAAAGATCCAGTTCCGGCAAAACTGAAACAGCTGGTGGTGATGAGGGAAACCCATGGGCCATCAAACCAGATTTGAAACCTTTCTGGACCCAGAGAAACCAGACCCCAGTAGAGGGCCGCATAGTATTATGGGGAGCACAAGTGATTTTCCCCAGCAAAGGTTGCCACCAGATACTGGCTGAACACCACCAGGGTTGGCCAGGGGTTTCAGAAATGAAGATGTTGGTGAGAAGATGTGCCTGGTGGCCAGGATTGGATGTAGACATGGTCTCATTGGTAGGGCAGTGCCCAGAGTGGAATCCAGGAGAAAAATAACTGCCAGCAGTTCCCGCATATTTATGGAAATGGTTGGGTAAACCAGGGCTCGGTTATATGTCGACTCTGCAGGTCGTTTCATGGGCTCAATGTTCTTAGTCATTATGGATGCCAACTCAAAATGGCTGGACATGCATAGAGTTCATTCATCAACCATGCGGATGATGATAGAAAAACTGTGCACATCTTTTGAAATGCATGGATTCCCAGAAGTGTTGGCTACAGATATTGAGCCATCGTTTACCATCAGGGAATTTGAGTATTTTATAAAGTCGAATGGTATTCATACTATAAGAGCAGTTCCGTGCCATTCATCATCCAATGGTCTGGCAGAAAGAGCAGTCCAAATTTTGAAAGCAGGCTTAAAGTTACAGCATACAGCTTCACTGGATACCAAATTACTGTGGTTCCCATTTGATTATGGGATCACTCCTCATGCAACTATAGGGATGTACCCAGCAGAGTTGCTAATGGGAAGAAGACTCAGGTTAAATCTGACCTTAGGAACCACAGGAATTGCCTTGTATGGGTAAGAGGCATGATTGACAAGAGGACAGGTCCAGTGGCATATAAAGTTCAGGTGTGGTGGTCCTGAACAAGCATGTGGACCATATGAAAGCTGCAAACTCGCAAATGGTAGGGGAGCAAAACATGCCCAGCTCCTGGACTGCCTTTCTAACTGTTTCAGAACCCATGGGTTCTCCCTCTCCATCATGTGTTGAAGATATGGAGACATAGAGATGTACAGCACAGAAACAGACCTTTTGGTCCAACCCATCCATGCTGACCAGAATCCTAAATTAATCTAGTCCCATTTGCAAGCACTTGGCCCAGATCCTTCTAAACCCTTCCTATTCATGTGGCCATTTAGATGCCTTTTAATATTGTAATTGTACTAGTCTCCACCACTTCCTCTGGCAGCTCATTCCATACATGCAACACCCGCTTTGGTCCCTTTTAAATCTTTCCCCTCTTAGCTTAAACCTTTGCCCTCTAGTTCTGGACTCCGCTACCCCAGGGAAAAGACTTTAGCTAGTCACCCTATCCATGCCCCTCATGATTTAACAAACTTCTATAAGATCACTCCCCCAGCCTCCGACACTCCAGGGAAAATAGCCCCAGTCTATTCAGCCTCTCTTTATTCAGCCTCCAACACATTTGTAAATCTTTTCAGAACCCTTTCAAGTTTTACAACATCCTCCCTGTAGCAGGGAGACCAGAACTGAATGCAGTATTTGAAAAGTGCCCTAACCAATGACCTGGAGAACCACACATGACTTCCCAACTCCTATACTTAATGCACTGGTCAAGAAAGGCAAGCATATCAAATGCCTTCTTCACTATTCTGTCTACCTGGGACTCCACTTTTAAGGAATATGCACACCCAAGATCTTTTTGTTATCTCAGAAACTGAGATAGCCATAGTGGAAATTGGCACCTCGATGCCTTTACCACCTGAAGAGGGGAATGAATGTCTCCTGAGACGCTTTGTGCACAAGGGGTGAGCTACTGTGCATTACTCACTGTCGATATCATACGCAGAGCTGTAGGAACCTGACCCAGTGCTAAAATATCTCAGGAGGATCTACACAAAAAAACTAACATATGTCCTGACACTCAGAGCACGCGGGGTGCAGTGATTGTAATGAGGTCAGCCAGCTGGAATATGAATTCCCTGATTGGGGCTATTAATCTCATCCAATCAGGGAGCCCTGGCGGACAGACATTAATAGGAGGACCAGAGGTTCTGTTCACTCTGAGAGCTGGATCAGTGTCTAGGACTCTCCATGGGTAAATAAAGGGTGACTTTGTGTTGGGATACCACCCTCTCTGGAGTTATTTCACAAGGATTTTATGCAAAATTTAAACTTGACACAAGACCAGCAGTTTCAATAGTGGCAAACACTTTTGGTGATTTATGCACATTTGCAACCAGGTCTTTCTGCTCCTGCACAACATTTAGAGTAACATCTTTTATTTTATCATGTATCTCCATGTTCTTTCTTCCAAAATGCATCACTTCACAAATTTCTACATTGAACTTCATCTGCCATATATCTGGTTTACAGAATTGTTATGACACAGAAAGAGGCATTTTGGCCCATTGTGAATGGCTCTCCAATAAGCATTATAAATTAGTGCTGTTCCCCTGCTTGTTTTTCATATCCTTGCATGCAATCTCTATTGAAATAATCATCCAAAACCCTCTTGAATGTCTGTCTGAATTTACTCAGTTCTTAACACATTTTCAGTTAATGTATTGCAGACCAAACCACTCATTATTGAAAACGTTTTCCTTAAAATTGCATTTGATACATCTGCAAATCACTCTGTGCTCTGTCATTCTCTATCCTTTTTATAAGTGGAAACAATTTTTCCCTATCTACTCTATCCAGCCTGCTCATGAAATCTCTGTGATGTTAGCCTTCTTTGAGTCATAGAGTCATCTAGCATGGAAACAGACCATTTGGCCAAACAGTTCACGCTGAACATAATTCCAAACTAAACTAATCCCAACTGCCTGCTCCTGATCCACATCACTCCAAACCTTTTCTATTCATGTACTCACCTAAATGTCTTTTAAACATTGCAACTGTGTCCACATCCACCATTTCCTCAGGAAGTTGATTCCACACATGAACCACATTCTGTGTAAAAATGTTGCTACCTCATGCCTTTTTTAAATCACTCTCCTTTCACCTTTAAAATATGCCCCCTAGTCTTAAAATCCCCCATCCTAGGGAAATGACACCTTCATTAACCCTATCTATACCCTTCATGATTTTATAAATCTCCATAACCTCAGCTCTCAACCTCCTATGTCCAGTGGAAAAAGTCCCAGACCCTCCAGCCTTTCTTTATAGCTCAAACCTTCCATACCCAGCAACATCCTGGTAAATATCTTCAGACCCTTGCTCTCCTTCCTATAAAAGAGTGACCAGAACTGGACACAGTACTCCAGAACAGGTCTCACCAATGACCTGTACAACCTCAACTCCTCTGTTCATAGGACTGAGCAATGAAAGCAAGCATACTAAATGCCTTTTTAACCACCTTGTCTATTTGTGAGGGAAACTTCAAAGAATTATGTACCTGAACTCTTAGGTCCCTCTGTTTTACGACCCTACCTAAGGCCCACCATTAATTGTATAAGCCATACCCCTGTTTGTTGCACCAAAATGCAATACCTCACATTTATCTAAATTGAACTCCAGCTGCCATTCTTCAGCCCATTGATCCATTTGCTTAAGGTCCCTTTATAATCTTAGAAAACCTTCTTCACTGCGTGCTATGCCACCAATTTTAGCGTTGTCTGCAAACTTACGAACTATCCTTCTCTATTCTCATCAGAATCTTTTGTATAAATGACAAACAAACGAGGACCCAGAACGGAGCCCTGTGGAGCGCTGCTGGTCACAAGCCTCCAGTCCGAAAAGGAATCCTCTACCATCACTCCTTCCATTAAGTCAATTATGTGTTCAATTGGCAAGCTCACCCTGAATCCCATGTGACCTAACTTTACAAATTAGTCTACTATGCAGAGCCCTGTTTAAGGCTTTACTAAAATCCAAGTAAATAATGTCCACGGCTCTGCTTTCATCAATCTTTTTGGCAACTTCTTCAAAAAACTCAATCAAATTTCTGAGGCACGATCTTCCTCGCACAAAACCATGCTGACTATCCCCAATCAATTTTTGTATCTCTAAATGTTTAAACATCCTATCATTTAGAATCATCTCCAACAACTTCCCCACAACCAAAGTCAGACGCACAGGTCTATAGTTCCCTGATTTCTCCTTACAATCCTCCTTAAATAAAGGCACAACATTAGCCACCCTCCAGTCATCAGATACCTCTCCCATATTTATAGACGATGCAAATATTTCTGCAAGAAGCCCCAAAATTTGCTCCCTTACTTCCCACAACTTTCTGGGATACATTAGATCAGTTCCTGAAGATTTATTCATCTTTATATTCTCTAATAACTTCAGAAATTCTTCTTCTGTAACATTAATTGTTTTTATTTCCCTGAGTTCTCTAGACTCTATTTCTTTCTCTACAATAAAAACTGACATAAAATATTAATCTAATATCCCTCCCATCTCCTCTCCAAGGTGAACAGTCCCAATGTTTTTAATCTATCTACTAACCTAAAAATCTTCCAATCGTTTTGTCAAACTTGTCAAAAGCATCACTCCCATTACACATTTCCGTATTGATCTACATCTGGCATCTATCTGCCCCCTCTACAAACCTGTCAATGAGCTTTCAGATTTTTACACTATCCTCATCATAGTTAACAATCAATGGTAAGCTGGGAAATTGTCACCTCCATACCAATATCTAGATCATTAACATACATCAGAAAAAGCAAGGATCCCTCCTTTCCTATCTTTGCTGAACCCTTTGTATAATCCTATCGTCCTTGAGCCAAGTCTGTGTTTTGCCACAACATTGTATTTTCACTTTGCCATTTCTGCCCGCAGCACTCCAACTTTACTTACTGTAGTTCGTGCATTTACACACAAGCACAGTAAACCTGATTTAGAATATGGCCATGCTAAATTGCCCATAGTATTGGGTGAAGGGATAAATGTAGGGGAATGGGTATGGGTGGGTTGCGCTTCGGTGGGTCGGTGTGGACTTGTTGGGCCGAAGGGCCTGTTTCCACACTGTAAGTAATCTAAGTAATCTAATCTAATCTAAAAGACCCAGTACAAGCCATGGGTTGCGCTTCGGCGGGTCGGTGTGGACTTGTTGGGCCGAAGGGCCTGTTTCCACACTGTAAGTAATCTAAGTAATCTAATCTAATCTAAAAGACCCAGTACAACCCATGGACAAATCTAAGTAAGAATACATTACTTTCTCACTTACTCTGAATTCACCCATTGACTCTCTATTCTCCAGATTAAATGTCTAAAATCTATTTACGTCTTTATAAATCGGATACATTTTATAGCCTTCTTATACATTGAGGAGATGTGGGTATAGCTGCTTAGACCAGCAATTATTACCCATCCCTAATTGCTAAGAAGATTGTTAAGAGTCAACCACATTACTGTGGGTCTGGAGTCACATTTCGGCCGTGACAGATATCCTTCCGTAAAGGAAATTGGTGAACCAGATGAGTTTTTATGACAATTCACAGCGGTTCCATGGCGACCATTAGACAAGGCATTTTTTAACCCAGATTTTTATTGAATTCAAATTTCACCAACTGCCATGGTGGGATTTCAACTCATATCCCCAAACATTAGAATGGGTTTCTGGATTACTATCCAGTGGCATTACTGTTGCACCACCTTGCCCCAGCCAGATTGCACAGCTACCATATTTTCTATAGCCAGCCCCTCCTGCACCCTCAGCCACACAATCATCTCTCTTATCCTGCCATATCTGTATTCACTTATATGTGGCACTGGGGCAATCTGGAGATTACTATATTTGAGGAACTGCTTGCTAATTTTTATCTAGCCCCCCCTAAATTTTGACTGCAGGGCCACATCTTAATGGATTCCTTTACAGATTTCCTATATCAGGAAAAACAAGTATCCAAATGCTGACTCTTAGAGAACACAACTACAGACCTGCCTCTAGCCTGTAAAATATCCATTGACCATTCACCTATCCCTCAGGGACTATACCGCAACTATGCCTGAACCATCTCCTCTTTCTAGGTTGTCCATCTGTAGTTTTTCACACCAACCTTTGTTTCCAGTCGCTGTGGTTCAGCCCAGCTCTGCTCCTGCTCCATTGAACCAGCACTCCACCAATTAATTGCTCTTACTCAGGATTATTTATTGTTATTTTCTACCATCATTCTAAATCTTACAATACAATGATCATTGTCTCCCAGATGTTCTCCAACTGACATGTGATATGCATGGCCTAATTTGTTCCCAAGATCCAGGCCTAACAGTGCCTCTTTTCTTGTTGGACTAAACATGTACCACTATAGAAAGTTCCCATGGATACTGTCTAGGAATACTTGTCCCTCACTCCTCTTTATTGTATACTATTACTTTCCCAGTCTATGTTCAGGTAATTAAAGCCCTCTGTTATAACTATGATGTTTTATCATCTCTGTATTTACCTTGTAGATTTGTTTCTTTGTGCCCTTCCCACGAGAAAGGGTTCTATAGATTATGCCAAACAATTTAATTGCACCTTTTTGATTCCTTGGTTCCAGCTAAATCAACCCTGTCCTTGAACCCTCTGGCCATCCTTGTTCTGCAGCACTAAATTGCTCTTTTCAACAACTATAGTCACTTCCTGCTTTGTTTTTCTTTTTTCCATCTTTTCTAAACACTTTGTAGCCAGGAATATTTAATACCTAGTCCTGTCCTCCTGTGAACCATGGTTCTCTTATAGCTGCACTATCATAATACACAAGACAATCTCCACCTGAAACTCACTTCTCTTATTAGTTATATTCTGTCCATTCTTATACATGCAATGATTTGCACTAAATTTCTTTCCCCCTTTCTGCAATTCATGACTCTCTAATGTTGTCTGACTCTCCCAGTGTTCTTCACAAACACCCCAAGTTAGGTTAAAGCCTCCTTAACAGCACTAGCAAAACTGCCAGCATAAGCCTCAGACCCAGTTGTGTTTAGATTAGATTAGATTACTTACAGTGTGGAAACAGGCCCTTCGGCCCAACAAGTCCACACCGACCCGCCAAAGCGCAACCCACCCATACCCCTACATTTACCCCTTACCTAACACTATGGGCAATTTTTAGCATGGCCAATTCACCTGACCTGCACATCTTTGGACTGTGGGAGGAAACCGGAGCACCCGGAGGAAACCCACGCAGACACGGGGAGAACATGCAAACTCCACACAGTCAGTCGCCTGAGGCGGGAATTGAACCCGGGTCTCTGGCGCTGTGAGGCAGCAGTGCTAACCACTGTGCCACCGTGCCGCCCATCTGCCTTGTACAAGTGGTACATCACCTAGAACCAGTCCCAATGTCCCAGGAACCTAAAGCTCTCCCATCTTTCCCATGACTCATTTACCTCTCTTATTCTTAGAGTCTGTATTTGCATGCATTTTGAACTGAGAGTAATTTGGAGATTACTACTTTTGAGTTTCTGCTTGCTAAATTTCTCCAACCTCCCTATGATCCCCTTGTATGGATTTATGCAGTTTTTGAGCAAAATAAAATGTAATCTGCAAATACAAATTCACCCCATAAACATATATGTGTGTGCGTGCAGGAGAGACAGAGTGAGTGTGTGCATGTGGGTGCCTTGAGGCAAGGATGCCCTAAGGCATGGTACATTAGCGAGACCAAGCAGACGCTACAACAATGGATGAATGGATTCTGGATCAGTGGTGCTGGAAGAGCACAGCAATTCAGGCAGCATCCGAGGACAGGCAAATCGACGTTTCAGGCAAAAGCCCCATTCCTGATGAAGGGCTTTTGCCCGAAATGTTGATTTTGCCTGTCCTCGGATGCTGCCTGAATTGCTGTGCTCTTCCAGCACCACTGATCCAGAATCTGATTTCCAGCATCTGCAGTCATTGTTTTTACCTAATGGATGAATGGACACCACGCAACTATCACCACGCATGAGTGTTCCCTCCCAGTCGAGGAACACTTCAGCAGTCTGGGACATTTGGCTTCAGACCTTCGGGTGACCATCTCCAAGGTGGACTTCGGGGCAGGCAACAACACAAACAGAGGCTGAACAGAGGCTGATAGCCAAGTTTGGTATCCATGGGGATGGCCTCAACTCATGTCACACTACAGGTGACCCCACTGCACTACACACACACACACGCACGCACACACACACACTCCTACACACTCACACATTCATGCAGACCCTCTCTCATACACAAGCTGTGTCATTCGCACACACATGCACCTCCTGCACTCACACCCACACATGCATCTTCTCACAAGTTTATACCCCATCACACTCATATACGTACTTGAGCAAGCTTACACACACACATACACATATTCTTTCACATGCACTCACACATTCACATGCACACACTCATTCTGTATCTCCTGCACGCACACACATATAAGTTTAAGGGGTGAATTTGCATTTGCAGAATTACATTTTATTTTGCTCAATTCTGTAAGTCCCACTTTAGAAATAGAACAAGTCTGACTCAACACTGGGACACAGATAGACTTTAACCTCACACCTTTAATGCATTGTCTGAGCTGAGATAGCACCTATTGTTAGGAAAGCTGAAGCTATCTTGAGAATATAACTTAAAAGGGGTTCTGCAATTTACATATTAAACAACCAAAACAAGCATATCCTGTTCTAAAAGATGAAAGACTTGTTTAATATATCATTACAGCTCCATGACACTGTAACCCTTTTGCTATAAATTCTGTGTCTTATGGTCCTGTTCCACAACCACCTGATGAAGACACAGTGCCTCAAAAGCTATGCTTCCAAATAAACTTGTTGGACTATAACCTTGTGTTGTGTGATTTTTAACTTTATCCATCCAAGTCCAATACCGGCACCTCCAAATCTTGAGATAGTTCACAAGAGAAAAATCTGCTTGGGAATTCTATAATTATCCATGTAGTAGACTTAGCCTATCATCTATGTTGAATTTCTGGGACAGTGATGTCTGTGCTTGTAAGTCTAGCTTAATGAAGGAGCTTATTGTTTGTGGTTTTGACCTGCTATCGAATTTTAATGATGGCTCTCAGTTGTCTTCAGTGGAAGTATTTCAAAGTTTGGATGTGGCAGCTATAGTAGACCCAGAATCGTTCATCTTGTAGCAGGATAGTAAAGTCAGTGACTTGGTAAAGTTTGATTTTCACCTTCAGTTTGATGCCATGCTGCTTCCATGTCTGACCACAAAATCAACTTTTGTGGTTTCTGGATGTGTGCACGGATAGCTTTATTTCATTAATAATATCCTTAGACAGTGCTGTCAAGTTATCAGAACTTTTGTACAGCCTTGAGACGAGAGACCAAAAAGAGACCCATAATAGTTGTGTTAAGGAGCTTCTTAAAGGCAGTGAGATCTGGAGAATCAATAAGAGGAAATTCGAGAGCTTTAGGCTTACCTGAAACCAAGGTGCCAATAATGAGGTGATAAAAGTTGGAAATGCATTGGAGACCAGTGTAGCAGCAACACAGGGATATGGAAAGGTTGTGAGATCTGAGGATGATATAGAGACAGCAAATGGTGGAGGTTGTGCGGCTATGGAGCAGTTTTCTTATCAATTTCTGACTTTCATAGTCTGCCATAATCACTTACTTATTTGGTACTTTCAGAGTTAAACAAAAAAACACATTTTTGGATTGAGTGGTACCACGTATTAAATATTAACCTTCCATCTTCAAGAATTAAGTGCAAATTCAAGTTGAAAGCTTTCTTGCTGTCTGCTGTAGGCTCTATGCAGAATAAAACTGCTCTCAATCTGCCACTAATTAGTAATGGTACTAATTTACTTTGAAATGGAAAAATATCACATTAATAGAATTGTATCCAAAAAAGATTATCATACCAGAAAAGTAAGAGATTTACTCTGCATATTCCTGTTCAGTGCCTGATTTCGATGCCTGAAATAGTGTGCTCAATTTGAGTTTAAAATTACACAAAATAACAAATCAAGAATCCCATACATTGTAAGGGGATATCCGACTGTTACTGACTGCTTTGCCATCTCTAAGGAGAAGGTGCAGGGAAGCTGTAAGATCTATAGAGCGGATGGACTACAGAATTCTGGAGGAGATAGCTGAGGAGATTGTGGAGGCATTGGTGGTGATCTTTCAAGGTCATTGGAATCAGGGAGGTACCAGAGGACTGGAAAATGGTTAATGGAACACCTCTGTTTAAGAAGGGTGGGAGGAAGAAGATGTGAAATTATACGCTGATTAGCCAGACCAAAATGATTAGATTAGATTCCCTACAGTGTGGGAACAGGCCCTTCAACCCAACACCGACCCTCTGAAGAGTGACCCACCTCCCTCTGATTAATGCAATTTATGGGCAATTTAGCATGGCCAATTCACCAGACTTGCATATTTTTGGACTGTGGGAGGAAACCAGAGCACCCAGAGGAAACCCGCACAGACACAGGGAGAATGTGCAAACTCCACTCAGACAGTTACCTGAGGCTGGAATCGAACCTGGGACTCGGGTGCTGTGAGACAGCAGTGCTAACCACTAAGCCACCATGCCACCCTTGGTAAAATTGTGGTAAGATTGTGTTGAGAATGCAGAGTACTTGGAAGTGCATAGTTCAACAGGGCTGTGCCAAACGACTTCATCAATAGCAGTTATGCCTGACAAATCTGTTACAATTCTTTGAGGAGGTAATGAACAAGTTAGACAAAGGAGAGCCACTGGACATGACCTGTTTGGATTTCTAGAAGATCTTTGACAAGGTGCTGCACAGGAAGTTGCAAAATAAGATGAGTGTCCATAAAGTTTGAGGCAAGGGGCTGGCATGGCTGGAGGATTGGCTGATTGGCAGAAGGCAGAGAGTGGGGTTGGAGGGGTCTTTTTCAGGATGGTAGCCGGTGACTAGTGCACTGGCAATGTTGGGACCACAAATACTCACATTATACATTAATGATCTCGATAAAGGAACTTAGGGCATTATTGCTAAGTTTGCAAATGACACAAAGTTGGAGGGGAGACAGGCAGTGTTGAGGAGGTGGAGAGGCTGCAGAAGACTTGGACAGGCTAGAAGAGTGGGCAAAGAAGTTGTAGATGGAATAGAAATGTGGAAAAATGTGAGGTTATGCACTTTTGTATGAAGCATAGAGATGTGGACTATTTTCTAAATGAGGAAAGGCTTCATAAATCAGAAACACAAAGGGACTTAGGAGTCATAGCTCAGGGTTCAGACACGTAGGTTCATTCAGGCCTGGTTAGAGTGGAAATGGAGAAGATGCTTCCACAACCAGCAAAGACACAGCTTCAGAGTGAAGGCATGACCCTTTAAAACTGAGATGAGGAGGAGTTTCTTTAGCTAGAGGATGGTGAATACCTGTAATTTATTGTCACGGAAGGCTGTGGGGGCCAAATTACTGAGTATCTTTAAGACAGAGCTAGATAGGCTCTGGATTAATAAGAGGATTAAAGGTTATGGAGAGAATGGAGTTGAGAAACATATCAGCCATGATCAAGTAGCAGAGCAGACTTGATGGGCCGAATGGTGTGATCCTGCTCCTATTGCTTATGTTCATTTGTCTGTATGGCAACTAGTAATTCCTCATTGATCCAGCAGCCTCCTGTGCTATTTTCCTGCCCTCTGTCAAATGAGAGTATTGCTTTTCACAGTGATAAGATATGTTGCTGAGAATCTTGCAGTCATCACATCATCCTCATATGATGACCTGAAATCATCTGGAAGGTAATGAAATAGAACCTTTGACATTCATGTTTGCCTCAACAATACTTTTAGGAATTCAGTGGGTGACAAAAGATCCTTCACCCTTGTGATTCTGGTCATCTGGATTACGCCCTCTTAGTGATTCCTTCTTTTGAAACTGAAAGCCATAAGGTGTTGCCCTGGAAAATAACAGAAGTCTGACTGAGCTATGTGAATGAGCTATCCGCACAAAATCAAGAGCAGTGATATAAATTATCATTTTAATTCATTGTGCTTGCTCTCTTTCTCTCTCTCTCTTTTCTCTGGATTCTTTATCTTCCCTTAACCTTTCCCACTATATAAATGCTGCAAAATAAAGCCATAACATAAGAACTAGGAGCAGAAATAGATAATTCAGCCCCTTGCGCCTGCTTCGCCATTCAATAGGATCATGGCTGATCTCATCTCAGTCTCAACTCTACTCTCCTGCCTGCTCCCCATAACCCTCCAACCCATTACTGATTAAAAATCTGTCTATCTCCTTCTTAAATTTATTCAGTGTCCCACCATTCACTGCACTCAAAGACAGTAAGTTCTACAAATTCATGACCCTTTGAGAGAAATAATTCCTCCTCATCTCTGTTTCAAACCTGTTACCCCTTCATTCTCCACGACTTCAATCAGCCTAACCCCCTGCCAGACTGTTGTAAACTTCTTATCAAAGTCATAAATGAAAACCTGAGAAATGAAAATGAAAACAGTTGACCACACAATCCATCTTCAGTGCCTGTCTGCATTCAACCAGCTGAGATGTTTTAAAATTTTTATTCACAGGATGGGGGTGTCAATGGCTAGGCCAGCATTTACTGCTTATCCCTACTTATCCAGAGGTCAGTATGAGTCAACTACATTGCTATGGCTCTGGGGTCACATGTAGGCCAGAGCAGATGAAGATGGCAGTTTCCTTCCTGAAAGGAAATTAATGAATCCAGATGGGCTCTTCCCAAAAATCAACAATGGATTCATTGTCATAATTCAACCCTTAATTCAAGACTTTGTATTGAATTCAAATTCCCCATCTGCCATGGAGGGATTCAAACCCAGGTCCACAGAACATTAGTTGAGTTACTGGATTAGTAATCTAGACATAATATTACTAGGTCATTGCCTTACCTCATCGGATTGCACACACCTGGTTCTATATTAACCTATTCGGTAGTAACCAGCGAATCATCTGCAATGGCTTCTGTTCCATGCTCACCTCATTGCCTCTGGTGTTCCAAATAGATCTATCCTTGACATGTTCATATTTCTCACCTTCTTCCTGCCCTTCAGAAACAGCAGCAGTTTTTATAAATTCTACAATGATACCCAGCTCGAACTCACCTCCAGCTCTCATAACACGTCCACCCTCTCTAAATTGTCAGACTAAATGTCAGATCCGGACGAGCAGATCCTTGCTTTGATGAAATATTGGGAAAATTAAAACCAGTGCTTTCAATTCCCACTACAAACCCAGCTCTTTTCCCGAGGAACCGTCTCGGATGATCCAGGTCGTTCACATAGTTTGGATACTGGGGACCCTTAAAATTGTTTTTGTTTTGCATTTGCTGTGTATTGTGAGATTTAATTTAGCAGCTGTTACAGCAGGAATTAATTTTGCAAAATTCATGGGAAAATAGAAGGGATGAATTACGGGAAACACAGAGGCCATAATGTGCATTGATTGAGCATCAACAGTTTATCAGGTGCCAAACACACCTTATTATCAGCATGTTGTTCCTGAAATTTAAAAGTGTGTGTTCTTAGAAAGAGTGCTAAATGAACCCTCAGATGTAGGTGGGCAAGGGGATAGTGGTCATCCAACATCATGAGTAGCCATCCCATGGCCATTGATCAAAGAGTTCTGACAGAAATAGAAAAGCTGAAAAAGCTCAGCAGGTCCGGCAGCATTTGTGGAGAGAAATCAGAGTTAACATTTCAGGTCAAGTGTTCCTTCCTTAGAACTGATGGAAGCTGGAAAAATGTTGGTTTATATGCAATATAGTGTGGGGGAAGGGCTAAGGAGTAAACAATAGGTAGAGACAGAGGCCAAAGTGAGAGAAGAGCAGCTGGACAGACAAAGGAGTGGATAATGTTCTGGCTAAGAGGGTAACCAGCTAATAATGGGAACTGTTAGTGACTAGCAATGGGCTATGCGTAATAGACTATGTGATGACAAAACCTGGTATGTGTGGGTTGGGGTAAGGACATGGGAGAGCTCAAGCCCTAAACTTATTAAACTCGATATTGATTCTGGAAGGCTGCAGGGTCCCCGAGCGAAACTGAGGCATTATTTTTCCAGCTTACACTGAGCTTTGCTGGAGCACTGCAGCAAGCCTGAGACAGAGATATTGGCCAGGGAGCAGAGTGGTGTGTTGAAATGGCATGCAACTGAAGGTTGAGGGTCTTTATTGTGGGCAGAATGCAAGTGTTCTGCAAAGCAGTCACCCAATATACACTTTGTTTCCCCAATGTAGAGGAGACCACATTGTATGCAGCGAATGCATGACACTAAATTGTGTGAAGTGCAGGTAAAGTGCTGCTTCACCTGGGCCCTTGGATACTGAGAAGGGAGAAAGTAAACAGACAGGTGTTAGACCTTCTGCGGTAGCAAGGGGCAGCTGCTGGGGGCGGGGGGGTTTGTTGTTGGGAGTGAAGGAACAGTGAACCATGGAGGGAACAGTCCTTGTGGAAGGCGGACAAGGGTCTCCCTCCTCAGTACGGATCCCAAACATACCTTCCAGGTGTGATTAGGAATAGTCAGCATGGCTTAGTGTGTGGGAGATCATGCCTCACACATTTGATAGAGTTCTTTGATGTGACCAGGAAGATTGACAAAGGCAGGGGGGTAGACGTAGTCTATATGGATATCAGTAAGGCCTTTGATGAAGTTCTACATCATAGGCTGCTCTGGAAGGTTAGATCGCATGAAATCCAGGGCGTGTTGGCAAATTGGATACAAAATTGGCTTGATGGTAGGAAACAGAGGGTAATAGTGGAAAGATGATTGTGGGACCGAAGTCCTGTGACGAGTAGAGTGCATCAGGAGTTGGTGCTGAGTCCAGTGCTTCTTGTTATCTATATCATTGATTTGGATGAGAATGTACAAAGCATGATTAATAAGTTTGAAAATGGCACTAGATTAGGCGGTATTGTGGACCGTGAGGAAGATTATCTGAAATTGCAGCAGGACCTTGATCAGCTGAGGAAGTTGGCTGAGAAATGGCAAAAGGAGGTGAATACTGACAAGTGTGAGATCTTGCATTTTGGAAAGTCAAATCAAGGCAGGAGTTTCATGTTGAAAGGTAGGGCCTTAAGGAGTGTAGGGGAACAGAGGGACCTTGGAGTTCAGGTGCATGGTTCTCTGAAAATGGAGTTGAGGTAAACAGGGCAGTGAAGAAAGCTTTTGGCACACTGGCCTTTACCAGTCAGGGCATTGAGTATAGAAGTTGGGAAGTTATGTTGCAGTTGTATAGGACATTGGTGGGGCTGCACTTGGTGTATTGCGTTCAGTTTTGGTCACCTTGCTGGAGGAAGGATATTATTAAACTTGAAAGAGTGCAGAAGAAATTTACAAGGATGTTGCCAATGGTCTGAGTTTAGGGAGAGGTTGGACAAACTAGGACTTTTCTTTAGAGCGTAGAAGACTGTGGGTGGGATCTTATAGAGATGTATAATATCATGAGAAGTATAGATAGGATGAATGTACTCAGTCTTGTTCCCAGCATTGAGGAATCAAAGACGAGAGGTCATCACTTTAAGGTTAGAGGGAAAAAAATAGAAGGGACCCTGAGGGACAACTTTTTTACACAGAAGGTGATACTCAATTGGAATGAACTGCCAGTGGAAGTGGTTGAGGCGGGTACATTAACAACATTTAAAATACATTTGGGCAAATTCATAGATAGGAGAAAGTGAGGACTGCAGATGCTGGAGATCATAGCTTAAAGATGTGTTGCTGGAAAAGCGCAGCAGGTCAGGCAGAATCAAAGGAGCAGGAGAATTGACGTTTCGGGCATAAGCCCTTCTTCAGGAATGAGGAGAGTGTGCCAAGCAGGCAAAGATAAAAGGTAGGGAGGAGGGACTTGGGGGAGGGACGTTGGGAATACGATAGGTGGAAGGAGGTTAAGGTGAGGGTGATAGGCCGGAGAGGGGGTGGGGGCGGAGAGGTCAGGAAGAAGATTGCAGGTCAAGAAGACACCTTCCCCCCACCCCCTCTCCAGCATATCACCCTCACCTTAACCTCCTTCCACCTATCGTATTCCCAACGCCCCTCCCCCAAGTCCCTCCTCCCTACCTTTTATCTTAGCCTGCTTGGCACACCCTCCTCATTCCTGAAGAAGGGCTTATGCCCGAAACGTCGATTCTCCTGCTCCTTTGATGCTGCCTGACCTGCTGAGCTTTTCCAGCAACACATTTTTAAACACGTAGATAGGAAATGTTTAGAAGGTAATGGGCCATGTGGATGGATATTTTGGTTGGCATGGACCAGTTTGGGTCAAAGGGTCTGTCTCCATCCTGTGGGACTCTATGGTTCTATTACTCAATTAATTGATACAGGGAACTCCCAAAGGAAATTAAACTTGGGGGTTGGGCCTTGACCTGTTTTCAGTGTGATGCTTTTAAAACTAATGCAAGAGTCTGTGAAATCTTGCAACATGCTGAACAGGATGCACTTAAAGTTCAGTGATCCTATGTGATGGCTATGCCAATATTGAGGGAATAATACTCGAAAAGTGAAATCAAGCAGAAACTTCGGGCCAATGTCAATTAATCACTTGTGTAAATAAGTATTCCTTGAGGTCAACTTGAACTTGCCTTTAATGCAATTTTAATCTAAAGCTCCTTATCCAGCAATGACTTGATATCATGTGCTCTGCTTAAAATGTTCTGTTCTCCTTGTATCATTTAAAACATTGAAAGGTCATTTCTCATTCATCCACTTTTCAAGGCTGAGGTGCACACACAATTCCATTTTCTGAGCTAACTTCAGCCTGAGCTTCCAGCAGGATGCTGACAAGATCAATTTGTTTATCCATGATACTTTCTATTAAAATTAACAGAAGGGAGGCTTAGAAAGGGGGTAAAGTTGTGCAATCAATCCAATCCTAAGTGAGGCACTGCAGCTGCTGCCTCTATATCGGTAGCAGCCTTTATGTGGACAGTCAACAAATCCTCTGTAAACGCAACCTTAACATTCCAATGAGTATGCAGTAACACGTGGATTTTAGTTTTTATCACTTTGTCCACAGGCCTCAGTCCAGTCAAGAAGGACAGCCTTCATTTGGGGATTATAAAATCCTTTTCGGAAGTCAATCTGCCATTCTTACTTGGTCTCGCCTACATGTGATGCCAAACCCACAGAAATATAGTAGATTCTAACTGTGCTCTGAACTGCAGTTGCAAGGCACACAGGAATTAGGAATGGCAACAGATGCTGACATTGCCAGTTATGTCATTTGCACAAAAGAATATAAAAAGAAGTTGTGACTTTTATGACTGCAGGTGTTTATCACAGTAATTAAGACCTTTTGGGAACATGATGAGGTGTTTTTAATTTGATACATTTGAAGTTTATATGGCAAGCCCTGTTTTCCTACGATTCTGGAAAGTGACCAGTGAAACAAAAATGAAACTGAGCTACACCGCATGTGGCATTAAACATCACCACCCTCAGTTATTTTGCCACGGGTTATTTCCAGTGCATAATCAACAGTCTTGCAATCTCTTGCACATGACAATAAATCAAGGACACTTAGACTCATCTCCAGCTGCACTGCCATAGCACAAAGGTGACAATCATAACACCTCCACTGCAACCCACTGTTTTACAAATCACAAGGGATTTTCCCCCATCAATGCACAGCCAACTGTGCAACCAAATGAAGAGGTTCATGCAGATGTGTACTAGATTCCCCATGAGTGGTTATGATGAATTCACACTGAGACAGGGTAACACTGCAGATTTTGTCATTCCAGGAAAGTAACCATAAGGGCTAAGACAGAAGGAAAAGTGATATTTCCTCTAAATTCATGACACCATTTATAAAAATCCATTTGAGAGCCACATGACCAGCAGACATCACTGAATAAGCCATCTGAATGTTGAAAATGATTTAGGTCTTTGGAAAGATCTGAAGCCGTCCTTCAGTATTTCCTCATGGGGGTGCTAAAATACCAATGATTCGGAGATGCCGGTGTCGGACTGGGGTGTACAAAGTTAAAAATCACACAACACCAGGTTATATCCAACAGGTTTAATTGGAAGCACACTAGCTTTCGGAGCGACGCTCCTTCATCAGGTGATTGTGGAGGGCTCGATCGTAACACAGAATTTATAGCAAAAATTTGCAGTGTGATGTAACTGAAATTATACATTGAAGAATTGATTGTCTGTTAAGCCTTTCATCTGTTAGTTTCACTTCTTTCATGTGTAAATCACAAAACCCTTTTTTTAAAGTTGCATTCTCTGGTTAGCTGTTAACAATGGTTCAGTAAAGCTATAATTTGAATACAATAGCAACAATATTATGGATTATGGGACACAATGAACTAAATGAAGATACTGTTCCTCCTAGTGTTGAGAATTGCTGTAACGTCTGGCGTGACTCTGCAGGTAGTCCCTTATTTTATCCAGGAGCACATCATTGTAAGTAATCCAGTGTGGTATTTTGCCATTAACATAGGCCTAAAATGCAGAAATCCAAATTAATAGTGATCTGAACCATGAAATGTAATTTATTGATACGTTCTTGAAATGATTACGGAAAACATTCCATCAACATCCTGAGAGCAAATAATTACCATTATCTCATGTGGCACACAGCCGTGGCTTTGGTCTCCAAGAAATGTGCAATCCAATGAGTTTCTTACATATTCTTTCGCTGATTTTGCAATAATTCCAGGGTTAACTTGTGACATGGCAGAAGCAACAGCATAGGGCATTAAACACTGTAAATAAGTTTTAGAAAATCAGTTCAATGCTGAATACGATAGGAAAATAATTTTTAAAAATTGTGCCAAAAATCATGTAAATTTGCACAGAATCCAAAAACAGTGAGGGATAGATATTGATTCTCTTCACGAAACAAGAATGTAAGGAATAATCTCTGCACTTGAATGGCTAGGCCCAAGGCATACTTAATACTTGGCCCCAGATACCTAAATGATTTCTTGACTAAAAAGTGCCTCTGAAAAACACTTGTAACCAGCAGATCTTGATCCTTTAGAACGTATAACAGAACATTACAGCGCAATATAGACCCTTCAGCCCTCAATGCTGCACTGACCTGTGGAACCAATGTGAATCCCATCTAACCTACACTATTCCATTTTCATCTATATGTTTATCCAATGACCATTTAAATGCCCGTAAAGTTGGCGAGTCTACAACTGTTGCAGGCAGTGTGTTCCACATCCCTACTACTCTGAGTAAAGAAACTACTTCTGACATCTATCCTATATCTATCACCCCTCAATTTAAAGCTATGACCCCTCATGCTAGTCATCATCAGAGGAAAAAAACTTTCACTGTCTAACACTCTGATTATCTTAAATGTCTCAATTAAGTCAACTCTCAACCTTCTTCTCACTAACGAAAACAGCCTCAAGTCCATTAGCCTTTCCTGATAAGACCTTCCCTCCATACCAGGTAACATTCTAGTAAATTGTTCTGAACTCATGTGGCCAACCAGAGTTTTAAACAGCTGCAGCATGATCTCGTAGCTTCGAAAACCAATCCCTCTATCAATAAAAGCTAACACACTATGTCTTCTTAACAACCCTATCAACCTGGGTGACAACTTTTAGGGATCTATGTATATGGACACCGAGATCTCTCTGCTCATCTACACTACCAAGAAACTTACCATTAGTGTAGTACTCTGCATTCCTGTTGCCCCTTGCAAAGCGAGTCACCTCACACTTTTCTGCATTAAACTCCATTTGCCACTTTTCAGCCCAGCTCTGCAGCTTATCTATGTCCCTCTGTAACCTACGACATCCTTTAGCACTATCCACAACTCTACAGACCTTAGTATCATCTGCAAATTTACTAACCCATCCTTCTACACCCTCATCTAGGTCATTTATGAAAATGACGAACACCAGTTTCCCCAAAACAGACCCTTGAAATACACCACTAGTAACGGAACTCCAGGATGAACATTTCCTATAAACCACCACCCTCTTCTTTCAGCTAGCCAATTTCTGCTCCAAATTGCTAAATCACCCTCAATCCTTTGCCTCCATATTTTGTGCAATAGCCTAACATGGGGCATCTTATCAAATGCCTTACTGAAATCCACATGAACCACTTTACCCTCATCCACCTGTTTGGTCACCTTCTCAAAGAACTCAATAAGATTTGTGAGGCATGAACTATCCTTCACAAAACTCTGTTGACTATTCCTAATCAACTTATTCCTCTTCAGATGATTATAAATCCTATCTCTTTTAACCTTTTCCAACACTTTATCCACAACTGAAGTAAGGCTCACTGGTCTATAATTTCCAGGGTTGTCTCTATTCCCCTTCTTGAACAAGGGGACATTTGCTATTCTCCAGTCTTCTGGCACTGTTCCTGTAGACAATCATGACATAAAGATCAAAGCCAAAGGCCCTGGCTTCCCAGAGAATCCTAGAATAAGTCCTATCTGGCCCAGGGGACTTATCTATTTTCAGACTTACCAGAATTGCTAGCACCTCCTCCTTGCGAACCTTAATCCTGTCTAGACCAGTAGCCTGTATCTCAGTATTCTCCTCAACAACATTGTCTTTTTCCAGTGTTAATACTGATGAAAAATGTTCATTTAGTGCTTCCCCATCTCCTTGGACTCCACGCACAACTTCCCACTATTGTCCTTGATTGGCCCTAATCTTTCTCTCATCATTCTTTTATTCCTGATATGCCTATAGAAAGCCTAAGAGTTTTCTTCGATCCTATCTGCCAACGACTTCTCATGTCTCCTCCTGGCTCTTCTTAGTTCTCTCTTTAGGTCTTTTTCAGGCTAACTTCTAACTCTCAAGCACCCTAACTGAGCCTTCACATCTCATCCTACATAAGCCTTCTTCTTCCTCCTCTTGACAAGAGATTCAACTTCTTTAGTAAACGACGGCTCCCTCGTCCAACCATTTCCTCCCTGTCTGACAGGTACATACTTATCAAGGACATGTTCCTTGAATAAGCTCCACTTTTCAATTGTGCGCCCCCCCCCCCTGCAGTTTCTTTTCCCATTCTATGCATCCTAAATCTTGCCTAATTGCATCATAATTGCCTTTCCCACAGCAATAACTCTTACCCTGCATTATATACCTATCCCTTAAAATCACTAAAGCAAACATAACCGAATTGTGGTCACTATCACCAAAGTGCTCACCTAACTCCAAATTTAACACCTGGCCAGGGTCATTACCCAATATTAAATCCAATGTGGCCTGGCCCCTTGTTAGCTTGTCTACATACTGTGTGAGGAAACCCTCCTGCACACATTAGATGGGTCAGTTTTTGTCCAAAGTACTTCAGGTCAATATTTGGAAGTTAAAATTGCCATACAATATCCTATACTCTTGCTGCTATCCAGAGTTATCTTTGCTATCTTTTCCTGTACATCTCTGGAATTATTTGGAGGCCTATAGAAAACTCCAAAAAGGGTGACCTCTCCCTTCCTGTTTCTAACCTCAGTCCATATTACCTCAGTAGATGAGTCCTCAAACATCCTTTCTGCCACTGTAATACTGTCCTTGACTAACAATGCCACATCTCCCCCTCTTTTACCACCTTCTCTGTTTTTACTGAAACATCTAAATCCATGAACCTGCAACAACCACTCCTGTCCCTGCTCTATGCCTGTCTGAGATGGCCACAACATTGAAGACCTTTGTGAAGGAATCAGAAGAAAACCAGGAGACAAGGGAAAATCAGGTGTGCGAGGGTACTGGTGGCGTTAGGGAAAGCAGCAGTGGGGCATCAGCATCGCAAAAATATAGAATCAACACAGCAGCTATTGGGAAGGAGTACTTAAGGAAGTGGCACTAAAAACAGTAGGTGTATCAATGGTCATCTTCCAAAATTCTCTATACTGTGGACCAGTTCCTACAATTGGAGTGTAGCTAATGCAACTCCACTATTTAAAAAGGGAGGCATGGAGAAAACAACAAATTGTAGACTCATTAGCTTGATATCAAGAGCGACAAAAATGCTACATTCCATTATAAAAGATGTCACAGTAAACAACTTGGAAGAGTGACAAAATCAGATAGAGACAGCGTGGACTCATGAAGAGGAAGTCATGCTTGACAAATGTGCTGAAATTGTTTCAGCATGTGACAAATAGAATGGTCAGTGGACGTCATTTACATGGACTTTTGGAAGGCTTTCAATAATTTCCTACGTAAGAGACTAACTTGCAAAATTAAAGTGCATGGGACTAGAGATCATGTACTGAAATGGTTCGAGAACTAGTTGGCAGGCAGGAAAGAAAGAGTTAGAATAAATGGCAGGCAGTGACTAGAGGGGTACCTCAGAGGTTAGTGCTTGGACCACAGCTATTCAAAGTATAAAATACTGACGTAGATGAGGAAACTATGTGTCATATTTCTAAGTTTGCAGATGACATAAAGCGGAGTGCGAAGGCATGCAGTGAAGAGGATGCAGGAAGCTTCAATGCAATTTGGAGAAGTTAAGCAAATGGAGAAATACATGGCAGATGCAGTATAATGTGAATAAATATGAGGTTAATCTACTCCAGGAGCAAAAACACAAAGACAGATCATTATCTGAATGGCGATAGACTGGGAATCAGGGAGGCGCAACGAGACCTCAGTGTCCTTGTACACCCTTCGCTGAAAATAAGCATGTAAATGCAGCAGTACATATGATATATGTTGGCCTTCATTTCAACAGCAGGGATGTCTTACTACAAATGTACAGTGCATTGTTGAAACCGCACCAGGAGTATTATATGTAGTTTTGATCTCCTTATTTGAGGAAGGGTGTTCTGATTACAGAAGCAGTTCAAAGACGTTTACCCAGTCTGACTCCTGGGATGGCAGCACTGACATCAGAGAGAGACTTAATCAGCTGGGATACATTTACTTGAGCTTTGAAGAGTGAGGGGTAGTGTCATAGAAACCTATAAAACTCACAGCATTTGAGAGAGCAGATGCAGGAAAATTGTTCTCATTGATTGAGGAGTCCGGAACCAGGGGTCCCAGTATAACAATAACAGGTAAACCTTTTAGGACAGAGATGAAGAGGAATTTCTTTACCCAAAGAGTTATGAGCCTGTGGAATTCTTTGCAACAGGAAACTGTTGAGGTCAAAATATTGAGACACAGACAATGCTGCACAGTACTAAGGAGTGTCCTAAGTGACAAACTAATCACCTTAGATTCAGCAAATAAGGCAATTGCTTGGTTGTAATATCTTCCAGCTGCAAAGCCTTACATATTATTTGTTTTCCTTTAATTGTGGCCATCTCAAAGAAAAACTGCTCTGTGATCAATGACTACACATTCAGGTGGTAAGGCCTAAACCCCAGAATGTCTCTCTTAGTCGATCCTTTCTTATTTAAGATGCTCATTAAAACCTACCTCATGAACCAAGCTTTAGGTCAAATGTCCACATATCTCTTCGTATGGCTTTGTGTTAAATTTTATTTGATAATGCTCCTATGAAGGAGCATTTTATTATGTTTATTGTGCAAATATAATTTGTTGCTGCACTTCTGGTCCGAAATAAATAATTTCACGATGAAACTATGAACTATGAACCATGAAGTAGAGATACTTCAGAAAACACTTTTAGTACTATTTTCATACAAGACAGAATTGAAAGCAATAAGACAAGGTTTGCATACAATCAGTAGCATTTAAATCACATTGTGAATTTTGTCAATTATTCTACTAAGAACAGATTTCTTTTTTAGTTTCTTTATCTTTGTTTCTGAATGAAATTGCTGCACAGAATTTTAAACACAAACAACTGAAATCTTAGACAAAATATGACGTTAAATGATAAAAAAAATTGTTTCATTCTTGACCTTTTTACAGGATTATCTTTCTTCAGCTCTAAAAACACCAAAACAATAAATAATTTTAGACTATATCCTTGAAGATTTGAGAATTCCAGTCCAATAAGTCTGCTCTTAGAGTACATTGAAAAAGACAATATGGAGTGTAGCCAGTTGTACAGGATAACAGCCATGCCATAACTTTATACATTTGATTATTGAGCAGGACCTCAGCTAGGGAGGTTTTCAAACTTTGTAGGATGTCTGATGGGATTGTTCTACATTGT
Organism: Chiloscyllium plagiosum; assembly: GCF_004010195.1. NCBI lineage: Eukaryota > Metazoa > Chordata > Chondrichthyes > Orectolobiformes > Hemiscylliidae > Chiloscyllium > Chiloscyllium plagiosum. Next base: position 87,316,424 of record NC_057711.1, read on the forward strand.
ACCACTTTGTATACTCTGCTCTATATGATGGTTAGAATATTCTTACTGCAACAGAGCCGCATTGCTGTACATGAATCAGTAGGGCTTGTCATTAGTAATAATTAGAAATAATATACCTCAGATGTACTTTATCAAAAACAAATAAAATGGACAGCAAATTTGTCTTTCAAAAAAAACCACAACTGAACAACTTCGGTCCGAAGTATCTACTGTTTCCAGAAACAGTATAACACTCAATACAGATAGAGTCATAAAGTCAGAGATGTACAGCACAGAAATAGACCCTTTGGTCCATGCCGACCAGATATCCCAACCCAATCTAGTCCCACCTGCCAGCACCCAGTCCATATCCCTCCAAACCCTTCCTATTCATATACACATCCAGACACCTTTTAAATGTTGCAATTGAGAGAGACTCCACCACTTCCTCTGGCAGCTCTTTCCATACATGTACCACCTTCTGAATGAAAAAGTTGTCCCTTAGGTCTCTTTTATATCTTTTCCCTCTCACCTATGCCCTCTAGCACTTGACTCCCCCACCTTAGGGAAAAGACTTGGTCTATTTATCCTATTCATGCCCCTCAATTTTATAAACATCTATAACCTGACCCCTCAGTCTCCGACGCTCCAGGGAAAATATCCCCAGCCTATTCAACCTCTCCCCATAGCTCAAATCCTCCAACCCTGGCAACATACTTGTAAATCTTTGCTGAACCCTTTCAAGTTTCACAACATCTTTCCGATAGGAAGGTGACCAGAATTGCACGCAATATTCCAACAGTGGCCTAACCAATGTACTGCACAGCTGCAACATGACCTCCCAACTCCTGTACTCAATACTCTGACCAATAAAGGAAAGCATACCAAATGCCTTCTTCACTATCCTATCTACCTGCGACTCCACTTTCAAGGAGCTATGAACTGGCACTCCAAGGTCTCTTTGTTCAGCAAACAGTTATGTGGCAGTTTAATATGACTGGAGCAGAAATACTGTTCAGAAACATAAAGGAAAACTTTCCTTGAGGGTTTCCCAATTAATTACTTTAACTTCAGCAGAAGAACCACAGGAAACCCTCAAAAAGCATGTTGTCAAGAATCCAATGGTAAGAAATGTTCCAAAAATAATCATTTCATAAGCGAATACACTTTGATGAGGTCTCCTTAAAACTTTCAAAAAGGAATTGATAAAGGTGACCCAGGCAAATAATTCTTTGCTGTAAATAGTTCAAATATGAAGAGATTAAACTTTAAAATTAGGAAGCTAGGAAAACGAAGTGAGAAAGTACATTTTCTCCCAAAGACAAGTGGGTCAAAGTTATCAGAAAAACTATGAAAAATCCAGTGCAAATGATTTAAAGAGAAAGTTAGATGGATTTCTAAAGAGCAGAGTTGAAAGAATGCAGACTGGAAGAGTTTTACCATCAAAAAGAGACAAGCTTATTAGGTTGTAGTACTTTTTTTTTCTTAAAAGCTCTTGTGCTCTGAATCAGCATGTGGAGAATGTTTATACCAATAAATCATGTTTATTCATCCATTGTATCAATCATTCATCTTGAAGGGCAGCACGGTGGCTAGCACTGCGGCCTCACAGTGCTAGAGACCTGGGTTCAATTCCCGCCTCAAGCAACTGTCTGTGTGGAGTTTGCACATTCTCCCCGTGTTTGCGTGGGTTTCCTCCAGGTGCTCAGGTTTCCTCCCAAAGATGTGCAGGTTAGGTGAATTGGCCATGATAAATTGCCCATAGTGTTAGGTGATGGGGTCAATGTAGGGGAATGGGTTTGGGTGGGTTGCTCTTCGGAGGGTCGGTGTGGACTTGCTGGGCCGAAGGGTCTGTTTCCACACTAAGTAATCTAATCTAATAGTACACAGTAATTTAGATAATTAGCCTTAATTTACGTAATGCTGGAGAGAAAGAGATGCAGTTATACATCAAGAGGGCAGCACTCTGCATCAAGCAGAGGGCAAAGGGGGCAGCCTCCCCAGACAACTACAGCTGATGCAGTTAGTGAACCTGATCACAGGTATAATTCTGGCCAAAACACCCTCTATCTAGCCAACAGAGTAACTGACCCCACATATCATGAAACATGAACTGAATTTTAAGCCTTCACAGGTATCATTCTGGCCAAAACACCCTCTATCTAGCCAACAGAGTAACTGACCCCACATATCATGAAACATGAACTGAATTTTAAGCCTAGCTATATATTTTACTGGAATGCACAGCTCTTTGCATTATTTATAAGTTTTACCATTCTGCTTTCAAATGTTTACCATAAAATTTATTTAAATAATGCTCTGCAAAACTAAAATGCCAAATATTACTTTTACAGTAGGAATGCAGCAGAAATATATTGCTTATGTTCCATGTTCTTCCATTACCCATAAGCATGCTCACAAAGATTATCCACCTTTACCTGTATGATGATTCCCTTTGAGCCGTATTCTGCTTGACATCCTCTGGAGAATCTTTCCACAAAGATCTAGCAAATAATTTAATAAGAATAGAGTTGATACACCTTTGAACAATGCAGAATAGAGCAAATGACCAATTGAGGGCCCTTTCCTGCTTCCACTGGTTAAGGTGGGAATGGGCCTCTCACATGTGGAAGACAACCAGGTCCAATGGCCTTCTGGTGGGTAAGGGGGAAGGCCACCTTGTCTGACACTGTTGGTTCACAAGGATCTCCCAATAACTAACTGTCCCTTGTATCCTGAAGACCTCATTTATCTGATTGTGAGAAAAAATCTAACCATTGCCCCTTATGTTCAATGGCATTATCATTGCTGAACCCCCCACTATCAATATCCTGAACATAAACTAACTGGACCAGCCGTATAACCACCATAGCTATCAGAGCAGGGCAGAAACCAGGAACCCTGCAGCGAGTAACTAAACTGCTTCCCTAATATTCACAAGGTACAAGTCAGGAGTGTGATGGAAAACTATCCTGTTGCCTGGATGAGTGTAACTCCAACAACTCTCAAGTAGCTTGACACCATTCAGAAATCAGTCTGGTAACTTGGCATGCCAACCATTACCTTTAATATTCACCAGCTTCATCGCCAAAGTGCAGTAGCAGCAGTGTCTACCACTTACAAGATGCACTGTAGAAACTCACTAAAGCCTTTCCAACAGCCTTTCTATACCCATGATCTCTACCTCCTCAAAGAATAAGGGCAGCAGAACACCATCACCTGCAAGTTCCCCTTCGAGCCATACACTATCTCAACTCTGAATGATATTGCCATTCCTTCTGTGTCATTGGGTCAAAATCCTGGAACTCCCTGCCTAATAATGTTATGGATCTATCTACACCCTAAAGAAAGCAGGTCAAGAAGATGGTTCATCACTACCTTCTCCAGGACAATTAGGGAGGGTAATAGATTCTTGCTCAGACAATGAGATACATGTGCCACAGATGAATAAGAACAAAACTAGTCTATCAATATGCCCTTCTCCTCTGGTGCAGACCCACCAGTCCCAGTGGTACTATTGAGCTGCCAGTATATCTTTGGCAGATTAGAACATAGAACTACAATGTTGTAGCCATTACAGAAACTTGGCTGAGTGAAGGAAAGGCCTGGCAATTCAATGTTCCAGTGTTGAGCTGTTTTAGGCATGTTAGAGAGGAATGCAAAAAGGGGTGGGGGAATTGTATTACTGATTAAGGAGAATGTCAAAGCTGCATAAAAAGAAGACATCTTGGAGAGCTCATCCAGCGAGGCGTAATGGGTAGAACTCAGGAATAAGAAAGAGCAGTCACAATTTTGGGGTTTTATTATAGGACTCCCAACTGCCAGTGGGAGATATGTAAGCAGATCATGGAAAAAAACTCAAAAACAACAGGGTTGTTGTCATGGGTGATTTTAACTTTCCCAACATTGACGGAGGATCCCTTAGTGCCAAGGGGTTAGATGGGACTGAATTTGTTAGGTGCATCCAAAGGGTTTCTTGAAACAATATGTAGATAGCCCAACTAGGTGATCGAAGTTTCAGTAGGGGAGCATTTTGGAACAGTAAAAATAATTCCCTAAGCTTTAAAGTATGGATAAGGATAAGACTGGTCCTCGGTGGAAGTTCTAAACTGGGAGAAGGCTAATTACAATGGTATTACACAAGAACTAGAGAAATTAGATTTGGGACAAGTAAATCCATATTTGACATATGGGAGTCTTTACAAGGTCAGTTGATCAGAGTACAAGACCATGTTCCTGGGAGGATGAAAGATAAGGATAGTAAGATTCAGGAATTCTGGATGACAAGTGATATTGCAAGATTAGTCAAAAAGAAAATTGAAGCACATTGAAGGTTTAGGAAACTGAAATCAGACATGACCCTTGAAGAATATAAATGAATTAGGAAAGTGCTTAGACAAGGAATTATAATGGGTAAAAGGAGGCATGAAATGTCCTCTGCAAGTAGGCCTAAGGCATTTTACTTATATATTAGAAGCAAAAAGGCAGCAAGGAAGAAATAGGTCCACTCATGGACAAAGGAGAGAATTTATACAGAGAGCCAGAGGAAGAGGAGGTCCTTAATGAGTACTTCACATTGGTATTGATCAAGGAAAAGGGCATGGATGATAGCAAGATTAGGGAGGGATATGTTGATATTCTAGCGCATGTCAGCATTAAGAAGGAGGTGGTGTTCAGTGTCTTGTAAAGCATTACAGTAGATAAGTTTGTGGGCATCGATGGGATCTATCCAAGGATACTGAGGGAGGCAACAGAGGAGATTGCTTGGACATTGACAGAAATCTTTTTAACCATGAATGAGATCCCAGAAGACTGGCAAATAGCCAATGCTGTTCCTTAATTGAAAAAGGGCAACAGGGATAATCCAGGAAATTATAGGCCAGTGAGCCTTTTATCAGTGCCAGGGTAATTATTGGAGAAGATTCTTGGGAACAGGATTTACTCACATTTGAAAAAGAATAGATTTATTCAGGATAGTCAATATGGCTTTATGCAGGGGAGGTCTTAGCTCACAAATTAGATTAAGTTTTTTGAAGAAGTGACAGAGATGATTGATGAGACAGGGCGATGGTTGTCTACATAGACTTTACTAAAGCATTTGACAAGGTCCTTCATGGTAGCCTGATCCACAAAATTAAGTCAAATGGGTTCCACAGCAAACTGATAAGTCGGATACAAAATTCACTTGGTCGTGGAAGACAGAGGGTAGTTGTACAGGGTGTGTTCTGCATGGATCACTGCTGGGATTCTGTTGTTTGTAATTTATATAAATGATTTGGATGAAAATGTAGGTTGTCTGATTAGTAAGATTGCAGTCGACATGAAAACTGGCAGAGTTGTGGATAGTGAAGAAGGTTGTCAAAGGATACAGCAAAATGTAGAACAGTTAGAAAGTTGGGTGGAGAAATGGCAGATGGAGTTTAATCCAGACAAGAGTGAGATGATGCATTTTGTGAGGTTAAATGCAAGAGAAAAGAAGTATACATTAAATAGTAAGACCTAATGAGCGTTGATACACAGAAAGATTTTGGAGTGCAAGTCTATACCTCCCTGAAATTGGCAACACAAGTGGATATGTGGTATGCTTTCATTGGACAGGACCTCAAGTATAAAGGTTGACTAGTTATTTTGCAACTGTATAAAAAATACAGTGGGACATATTCAGAGTATTATGTGCGATTCTGGCAAGCACACTATAGAAAGGATATAGAGGCTTTGGACAGTGTGCTAAAGAGGTTTACCAGGATGTTGCCTGGATTGGAGTGTATTAGTTATAAGGAGAGGTTGGACAAATTTGGATTGTTTTCTCTAGAGCAATGGAAACTGGAGGATGACTTGATCAAGGCATACAAATTATGAGAGCATGAATAGGGTGGATAGTTGGAGTCTTTGTCCTGGGGTGGAAATGTCAAATACCAGGGGGTTTAGGTTTAAAGTGAGGGGGGGGGGGAAGTTTAAAGGAGATGTGCAAGGCAATGAATGTGCTGCAAGGGGAGACGGTAGAAACAAATATAATAGCAATGTTTAAGAGGCATTTAGACAGATGCATGAACAGTTAGGAAGTAGAGGGATGTGGACATTGTGCAGGCAGAAGGGATTAGTTTAGAATGGCATATTGGTCAGCCCAGACATGGGCCAATGGGCTTTTTCTTGTGCTGTTCTATGTTAACACTGGGCAACATGGTGCAGGGTGGTTGCAGTGGCCATCCTTAATATACTTACAAATGACATAAAATTGATTGCTTGCCACTAACATGACATGGCCCAGTCTGGACAAGTGGCCAATGCTTAAGCAACTGGGCCAACATAAAATTGGTAAACAGTTCCTGCAAGCTAGGTCTGATGGAATTCAAAGAGGCCAAGGTTACCACAAGTCAAAAGCTAATGAGGATCAGTCCAGATTTGTATTACATATTGAACAATTGGAAAATTGTTATGACCCAAAATTCATTAAGATATACTCAGCCAGATCCATAGGGATAGACTTAGTTTGTGTATTCCCCAGTTTCAGACAGACACCTTAGCACCATGGAATAACCTTATCTTGAAAAGGGGATGAGTACACCTAGGACAATGCAGCCTAACCTCACAGGGTAATGTGACCCTACCCTGTGACCCCATTGGCTGAAATCAGAGAGGTTCAGAAAAGGGTTAAGGAAGGACATCTGGTGGCCATTCATTCAGTGAAGAGTTGACTAGAGAAGTCTCCATGTGAGACGCACTTTTGTATTAAGAAGATCCTGAGTGCACCGTCAACAGAGCTCAGAGTTGAAACCAGCAGCTCAATCAAGTTTACCACAGTGAGTACTATGTGCATTTTTCAAGCAGTTAGCATAGTTTGGGAAAAGTTAACTTAATTTGAGTGAGTTGTTTTCTTTAACTTGCGAGTGTTTTAATAAAAAAAAGTTGGAATCAGTCTTTTGTTTGCCTCATACAGTAAGAGGACCTGGGTAAACACTTTTATGAATAACAAACTGGCCAAAGTATCTGTCTAGGATATTTCACAGGCAACACCAGGGTCCCACTGACTGTCAGAGTTGATTCAATCCCCAGCCTTTGGACCCAGTGGTGTGACAACTGATGCCAGGACTAAATCCAGTCCATTATTTCATCCCATGTTGGGCCTCTCACCAAATATGGTCTGCTCCATTTTAAGGACCCTTATTATCACCTCAAATTTTACACTTGATGACCCATTAAAAGTGTGCTCAAATATTTCTCATCAATATATGTTCCCTTCTTCAGTCTCCTGAACAGTACTATCATCTTTGACTTTACATTGTACAGTAATTAGATGAACTTGATTAGACAAGAAAAGACAATAAAGTATTTGAAATGTGATTTTGTTAAGAAAACTACTTTCTTGCAGTGTACTCAATTTTTGCTCAATTTGCCTTATGTGAGGTGCTGGAAATGTGTTGCTAGAAAAGCGCAGCAGGTCAGGCAGCATCCAGGGAACAGGAGAATCGACGTTTCGGGCATAAGCCCTTCTTCCTGAAGAAGGGCTTATGCCCGAAACGTCGATTCTCCTGTTCCCTGGATGCTGCCTGACCTGCTGCGCTTTTCCAGCAACACATTTCCAGCTCTGATCTCCAGCATCTGCAGACCTCACTTTCTCCTTATGTGAGGTGGACATGACACTATTAGCTCTGGCTCAGTTGGCAGCACTGCTTTCTCTAAGCCACAAAGTCATTGGTTCAAAGCCCAGTAAATTAAAATTAAAGCTGGTGCTCCACAGCAGTATTGAGAAAGCAATGCATTGTTGGGAGTACCATCTTTATGGTGAGATATTAAATCAAGCCTCCAACTTGTGCAGATGAATGTTAAAGATACCATAGCACAATTTTGATGAATAACAGTGTTATCTCTGGAGTCCTGGCTAATATCTATCCCTCTGTTAACATCACAAAGCATCCGTTGTCTTTCAGATAAGATATTATTCTGCATCATTTAAAAGGAAAAATGTTGCAGATGCTGGAAATCTGAAACAAACACGGAATGCTAGAGAAACTCAGCAAGTCTGGCAGCATCTGTGGAGAGAGAAACAGAGTTAACATTTCAAATTTGGTATAACTTCTTCAGAACTAAAGAATGTTGAACAAAACACAAACAAAACAAAGCTGTGGGAGGATGGGATAAGAGAATGTAAGAAAAATGGAAAACAGGCATCAGGTGATTGATTTCTGAAGTTATTGAATTCAATGTTGAGACCTTGCAGCTGTAAAATGAGGCATTGAGGCTTGCATTTCGCTTCAGTGGAAGATGACGGCAGGCCCAGGACAGAAATGTCAACATGAGAGCAAGGTGGCTCATCGATATGAGAGGTCAGTGTCATTCGTATGGACAGAATGGAGGTATTCTGCAAAGTTCTAAATTTCTTCCTTTCTATCGCACTACCTGTTACTGGGATAGTAATAATATCCTCTACCATGAAATCTAAAGCAAAATATTAAATTAGATTACTTACAGTGTGGAAACAGGCCCTTTGGCCCAACAAGTCCACACCGACCCACCAAAGCACACCCACCCAGACCCATTCCCCTACGTTTACAACTGCACCTAACACTATGGGCAATTTAGCATGGCCAATTCACCTAACCTGCACATTTAGACTGTGGGAGGAAACCCACACAGGCACAGGGAGAATGTGCAAACTCCACACAGTCAGTCGCCTGAGGTGTGAATTGAACCCAGGTCTCTGGTGCTGTGAGGCAGCAATGCCACCGTGCCACCCACCATTTCTTTGTTCCCCACTATTAACCTCACAGTCTTTACTCCAATAGATCAACATTCACTTTAGTTACTCTCTTACCTTTTATAGAGAGAGTTTATGTTATCTATTTTTATATTTCATGCCAGTTTTCTTTCATAGTTCATCTTTACACTTTCTGACTTTTTAGTAACCCTTCTGTAATTCAAAAATTTCCAAATCTTCCAGCCTACCACTTGCATTTGCAATATGACATGCCTTAGTTTTTGTTTTGAATACTATCTTGAACTTGGTTAAAAATTACAACACCCAGTTATAGTCCAACAGGTTTAACTGGAAGCACACTATGCATATCATGACTATTTTGAACTTGATTAGCCATAGATGTTTCTCCTCCTCCTTACAACATTTCATCCTTTCTGAATTATATTTTAGTTGTAAGCAATTGAGTGTCTCCTTAAATATCTGCCACTGCTCATTAACTGTCCTTTGCTTTAGTCTTCTTGCCCAGTTCACTAAGGTCAGGTCTGTCCTCATGCCTAAATAATTACCTTTGCTTAATATGAAAATGATAGTGTGGGACTCCACTTTTTCACCTTCCAATTGGATTTGAAATTCAAGCATGCTATGAATATGCTTTCTTTTACTTTGGGATCATTAATTAATCCCAATTCATTACACAATATCAAATCTGAAATTGCCTGCTCCCTGATTGTCTGTTGAAGCAATATGTTGGGGAACCAATCTCTAACATTCAATAAATTCTCCTTCAAGGAAAGCCTTGCCAATGTGATTGATCTCGTCTATAAGCAGATTAAAGCCATTCATGATGATTGCTGTACCTTCCTTACAAGAGTCCTGGTATTTCTTGGCTTATTGTGTGGCCCACTGCATGACTATCCTTTGGGAACCTATATATTTCTCCCACCAGGATCTTCTCTCCCTTGCTATTTCTTATCTTTACTCTGACTGATTCTATGACTTGATCTAGAACTCTCTCCCTCCCTCTTTCTCTGACACACACACACACGCACAGTAAAAAGGGCAGATGTGAATAGTGAAGTGTTAAATGTTTATCAATTGCATAACAAAGTGCCAAGGTGGAAGGGGAGGAAAGTTAGAGGAGATGGTGAAGTGGACCAGGATGTTACAGTGCAGGGAGGGAGGATGTGTTTCATTCTTGCATCCTGCTGGATATGTTAGAAGTGGTGGAGCATGATAATTTGAATGCAAAGACTAGTGGGGTGGTATCGTTGTTCTGAGAAGAAATGGAAGGGGTGAAGGGAGAGGAGAGCCTTCACAGATGGGTCGGTCATGGCTAAGGGCTCTGTCAACTATAGTGGGGAATATCTTCAGTTGAGATAAACGAAGGACATGTCAGATGTACCCCGATGGAAATGGGCATCATCACAACAGATGGAATGAAGACGGAGAAACTGGGAGAATGGAATTGTTGCATGAAGCAGGCTGTGAGGAAATATATTCGAGGTATGTGTGGGAGTCAGTTTGTTAGTTATTTGTGGACAGCCTATCATTGGAAATTATGTCAAGGAAGGGAAAAGAAAAGAAGAGAAGAGTCAGAAATGGACCAGGATAAAGTGAGAAAAGGGTGGAAATTGGAAGCAAAACTTTCAATTCTGTATGAGACAGGAAATAGCACCAAAGATGTGATGGACATATTGGCAAAAGTGTTGTGGTTGGGGACCCGAGTAGAACTGTAACAAGAGGTACTCCACAGATGCTGCAAAGAGACAGATATTTTCAATCAAATTACCTGCCAAGATATACATAAAAACTCCTTGGATGTCCAGCTTAATTGCCTGGGAAGTTTAAACTTCTAATGGGCAGTTACTCTTAATCTGGAGCCCTCTGGAAAAGTCTCCAACTCAAATTAGTGGGAGAGACTTTGGAGGATTCCAACTTAAGTAGAAAACAGAAGTAGGCCATTCAGCCTTTAAGCATACGCCACCATTCAATATGATCATGATTGATCACCCAAAACAGTACCCTGTTCCCGCTTTCTCCCTATATCTTGATCCCTTTAAGAACAATATTTACCAGCTTCTTGAAAACATGCTCTGGCCTCCACTGCATTTTGTGGCAGAGAATTCTATAGGCTCATCACTCTCAAGGTGAACAAATTTCTCCTCATCTCATGATGAAATTCTTACTAGGTAGTGATGGGTTACCAATTATGGTGGATTACGGTGTTGAATGTCTTACAAATGGCAACTATCCTCATCAATATTCCATTTCATATCTTAATGAATGTGCCAAATAAGAGAATGCATTATGAAAATCGTAGCGGGTACCCAGTGATGTCAGCATGCTCTAAAAGGACTCCATATTACGTAGGAGCAAGAGCATCTCAGAGCATGACAACAGGTACCAGCTGCAGTCACTGTCATCTACCGACATTGGAATCCAGCATTTGCCAATTCCTTGTAACCATCCTAGCACTTTTCTGATCCACTTGCAGCCTGCAGGAAGGATCCAACTCACAGATTGGGCCAGGTAGCATCTCAGTGATGGTCGTTTGCTCTCTTAGTATTCACTCACTTAGCACTTACCTGCATATCCTTAACTTGTATTGCCATGCCTGTTAGCACATAGGTGCTTCATCTTGAGTCAAAGCTCATTATTGCAGGCACATAGACGAAAGTGGGGAGGGCATCTTGCTGCACAGCACATTAAGATGTCAGTTTAACATCCACAGAGTATGCTAGCTGTCTGCATAGCAAATAAACTGCATGCTTTTTCAACCAAATGTCCATTTCAGAAACTGGTGAGGGCTGATCCACAGTCCAGTCAAGGGGGGAGACCCTTGTCTGTCAGGGGCCCTGGCACAGTCAGAGACAGATACAGCCATTACACAATGCAGGGACTTGGCCATCATCTACTTAGGGTGCTCATGTTTAGACGATCTGTCTGACCATATTCTGGGAAATAGGAAACAGTGATCACTCCACCCAAAGAGCTAACTCCTGCTTTCTCTCCACAGAGGCTGTCAGACCACCTGAGCTTTTCCAGAACTTCCTGTTTTGATTCTGATTTCCAGCATCAGCAGTTCTTTAGTGTTTTTTTTATTTACAATATTTCTTAAGATTATATTTATGGGCTAGGTGTAGCAACAAATGTATGTGTGTAGAAATGCAGCATCTGAGTTTGGAATCTTTCTGAAATTGGGCAGAAGTACCTGAAATTAATTAACCGAAACCATTTTTTGCAGCAAATTTCCAACCATTGCACTTAATGTATAATGAAGCGGCTTTGAGATTTTGCAAACACAACCGTAAGGTTAATCTGATAGCAGAATAATTGTAAATTTATGTTATTGAAGATTATGCAAGAAAGACTGGGATGGGAAAAAATTGTATATTTTTTAATTAATTCCTGGTACTGACATGGCTATCTGCATCCAGATAAATTTTCAAATCTTTGAAGGACAGGGCAGATACCCACATAGCAATAGTTTTGTTGTCAGAGCTTCTGCACCCATGTCACTGGATCACAGGGGCTATTTTTAATGATAACATTCTCGCTTGGGAACACACACTCCGGTTTCTTAAATGGTGGGTGATAGGGAAGCTTTTGGTGTTTAAAATGACCTGGGTATCCTTGTTCATGAATGACTGGAAGCTGACATGCAGATTTAACATTCAGTTAGGAAAACAAATTGTATGTTGAGTATAAAATTAAAGAGAGAAAGTGAGGGCTGCAGATGCTGGAGATCAGAGCTGAAAATGTGTTGCTGGAAAAGCGCAGCAGGTCAGGCAGCATCCAAGGAACAGGAGAATCGACATTTCCTGAAGAAGGGCTTATGCCCGAAACGTCGATTCTCCTGTTCCTTGGATGCTGCCTGACCTGCTATAAAATTAAAGAGGTCTGAAACCTTTGTAAGATCATTCCTGATATACTTTGGGATAGTGAAGTTCCCTTATCTAAGAAAGGATATACTTGCCATAGAGGGACTGCAATGGAAATTTACCAGAACAATATGTGGAATGGCAGGATTATTTTATGAAGAAGGTTTGACAAATTTGGGCCTGCATTCTTTTGAGTTTAAGAATGAATGATTATATAATTGATACTTTAAAAATTCTTAAATGGAGCAACAGCCTTAAAGAATTGCAACGAGGAGCAATTTCTTGACTCCAAGGGGTGGGGGAGCTTTGAAATTCTCTATCCAAGAGGCCTGTGGAAGCTCAAACATTGAGCATGTTCAAGACAGAATTGATAGTTCTGGAAAATAATGACATCAGGGAATATGGAGATAACGTTGGCGGTGTCATTGAGCTTGATGTAAGCCATGATTTACTAGAATGGTCAAGCAGGTTTGATGGGCAAAATGGCTTATTCCTATGTACTTAATTAAGAGCTTATGAGATATATTGCTGACTGGTCTGGTGAGTGCTGAGTCGACTGCATACCTTCAAGAGAGATTCAAGTGTCTTAATTACATCAGAATTTGTATGATTAATAGGGAAATGAGCCTGTAATCTCCTTTAATTATTTTAACTACCCAAGAGGGTCAGAGAATAGTTATATGGAGCTTTTATTCCGGATGGACCTGGATTTGTTTTGGCTTTCACAGAAAGTGTGCTGAGCTGAGTCTGAGGAAGGATTGGAAAGTTGTTCTGTCCAATAGTGTTTATTTAATTTCCATAAATAAGACATCCAAAACATTGGAATTCAAAAAGGTAAGACTTTTGAGAAAGAACAGATTTTCCAATTAAAACAAGTAAACAATGACTTGAATTTTGGTAATGCTTTCTGTATAATTTTCCAAACAATAAAACCAGAAATCATAGGTTGTGTTACAAATTTCTGCAGACCCACTTCTATTCTGCTATTGTAACTTCATAGGAAGTGCAAAATCAATCTCTTAAATGCATAATTGAGATTTCCAATGCAATGAAATTATAGCGATTATTCTATTTTGTCAATTGCAATCGACAATACAACATAAAAATATTCTGAAGAGAAATTATGCTCCTGGGTATTTAGAGACAGAGATGTACAACATGGAAACAGACCCTTCAGTCCAACCTGTCCATGCCAACCAGGTATCCCAATCCAATCTAGTCCCACCTGCCAGCACCCAGCCCATATCCCTCCAAAGCCTTCCTATTCATATACCCATCCAAATGCCTCTTAAATGTTGCAATTGTACCAGCCTCCACCACTTCTGGCAGTTCATTCCACACCCGTACCACCCGGTGTGAAAACATTGCTTGTTAGGTCTCTTTTGTATCTTTCCCCTCTCACCCTAAACCTATGCCCTCCAGTTCTGGACTCCCCCACCCCAGGGAAAAGACTTTACCTATATACCCTATCCATGCCCCTCATAAATTTTGTAAATCTCTATAAGGTCACCCCTCAGCCTCCGACGCTCCAGGGAAAACAGCCCCAGCCTGTTCAGCCTCTCCCTATAGCTCAAATCCTCCAAACCTTGCAACATCCTTGTAAATCTTTTCAGAATACTTTCAAGTTTCAAAACATCTTTCTGATAGGAAGGAGACCAGAATCGCATGCAATATTCCAACAGTGACCTAACCAATGTCCTGTACAGCTGCAACATGACCTCCCATCTCCTTTTATTTTATTTTAGAATAATAGTTTACTTATCGGAAATAACGCACCTTCGTAGAAGAGTACAAACCATACAGTGGACATGGAGCATTAGCCACACCAGATGAAATGTTCAGGATCAGGCCCTTCTGTCTGAAAGGGCAACATTGTTAATGGTTAAAACACACTCTACAATACCCTTCAAGTACTTTCCAAACAAGAATAAAAAAATCTAGATTAGATGCAGAATATTTAATTGCTTACTTTATACATTTTTTCTCTTCAAGCACCTTACCTCATCCTGCCTATACCAATCCTGGCACTCCTGTTCTTTCTCCAAAATACTGAATTATGTTAAAAAAGCAGAATTAAAAACATTTTATCTGAATGCATACAGTATTTGAAACAAGGTAGGTGAATTGATAGTGTTAGTAGAAGTAAATGGATATGTTTTAATTGTGATTACAGAGATGTGGCTGCAGGGTTACCAAGGTGAGGAACTCAATATTAAAGGTTATTCAACATTTAGAAAGGACAGGCAAAAAGTAAAAGGGGGTGAAGTAATGCTGATAATATGGGACATGATCAGTGCATCACTGAGAAGAGCTTTAACTGGAAGATAGAGAGAATCTGTTTGGGTGGAACTATGAAACAGCAAAGAGCAACAAGTATTGGTCAAATTGCTTTATAGACTATCAAACAGTCTTGGTAATGTAGGGCAATATATAAGTCAGAAAATCTGTGCTAAGTGCCCCTAGGGGCATGCAATAATTATGGTTGTCTTCAGTGCACAAACATACTGGGTAAACCAAATTAATCAATGCTCTCAAGATGGTTTGCTACAGCAGTATGCTGAGGAACCAAATAGGCAATAGATTAATCTTAGTTCTAGTATTATCTCATTATGCATAGAAAAGGGACTAATTACAAATCTTGAAAATAACATTGAGGGAAAGCTAAATAAGTATGATTTTTTTTTATTAAGTTTGAAAAAGAAATTTTCTTGAGAGAGAGAGAGACAGGCAGAGAGAGAAAGAGAAAGGAATAATGATAATTCAGCTTCTGATATAGCCATTTTAATCTCTCAATGGATACAGCAAAATACACTGCGAATTTTTTTAAAAAATAGAATCCCTACAGTGTGGAAACAGGCTGTTCAGCCCAACAAGTCCACACCGACCCTCCAAAGAGCATCCCACACAGACGCAGACCCCATCCCCCTACCCTATAACCTTGTAATTCCCATGGCTAATGCACCTAACCTACACATCCCTGAACACTATGGGTAATTTAGCATGGCCAATCCAGCTAATTTGCACATCTTTGGATTGTGGGAGGAACCGGAGCACCAATCAGAAACCCACGCAGACATGGGGAGAATGCAGCCTCAATTCAGTGTGGAGTTTGCACAATCAAACCCAGGCCCCTGGTGCTGTAAGACTGAGCCACTATGTCACCCCCATGTCCTTGTCTACTTGAACTCTGGGAAATCCCAGTACTCTTTTTCAGGCCATGGGTTTGAAATCACAGAAGAGTCTCCAGTTTGTTATGATCCCCAATAGCATTTATAAAGTTATTTGAATTTCCAGTTATTCCAATAATTGACTGACAGGATTGAGAGACAAGATGAAATAATTCCAAGGAGGTAGGTACCTCAGTCACCAAGTCCATTTTTATTGACAAATGCACAGTATTATGGATTCTGACTATCTTGCTCAGAATGAAGACAATCTATGAGAATCTTTTTTTTTCTATGAGAGAATCCTGCTTCTTTTTTTACTTTTGTCCAGCTCCCTCAGTGCCAGCTCTCAGAGTGAACAGGATGTCTGACACTCCTGTTCTTTTTTTTAAAATACTTACCCCCACACTACCGCCTAACTGCGGTACAGTGAGAGACACAAGGTGCACCGATCTTTATTCAAATTTCCACCACCAGGAAGCAAAGAAACACCCAAGTGGCCAGTGACAAGCAGTGTCCTTCTCATCAAAGGGCAATGCTGTGAGATCAAACAGCGTAACCTCCAGAGGGTCAATGGGAAAATGTGTCCCGCCCACAGTGAGCCCCCTCTCCACCGCCAGGTGGACCGCCTGCTCGGTTTTTAGGAAAACGACGGCCTTCCCGTACTACCCATGGCCTTGCTGCAGGCCTCGATAGTCATATTGGGGTGGGGATAGGCCTTTACCCCCAGGCGTTTAGTTAAGTGCCTGAAGGGGGTTGCGGTTGCGGCTGGGGTTGGGACAGCCAAGCCTAACGCAGCGGCTACCCAGGCGTAGGTGCGGCTGGGCCCTGAGACCTTCGGGCTTGCCATACTCTGCTGCTGGATATTGGTAGGCCTTAGGCAGCAGCGGTGGAGGTGGGCCTCTGGCAGCAGCCGCGGTGGAGGCAGGCCTCGGGCGAGTCCCAGGTAGGCCCTTTGTCGCAACGGTGGGGGCAGACCTGTTGGGGAGGGTCCCCAAGGCAAGTCCCAGGCAACCCCAAAATTGAGTCCCAGGCAGCAGCAGTGGTGGAGGTTGTGGGGAGGGGCCCATGGCGAGTCCCAGGCAGCGGTAGAGGAGGCAGGCCTCAGGCAACAACAGCAGTGGAGGCAGGCCTCTGGCAAGTCCTAGGCAGGCCCTTGGTCGCAGCGGTAGGGGCAGACCTGTTGGGGAGTGTCCCCAAGGCAAGTCTCAGGCAGCAGCAGTGAGGCAGGCCCCAAGCAGCAACAGCTGAGGCAGGTCCGGGCGGGGTCCCAGAGACCAGCAGTGGGAGTGGGCCCCAGGTCAGCAGCAACACTCCCTTGACCTGGGTGAGGCTAAGGCTGCAGCTCCAAAAGTAGGCCCCAGACTCAAAAGCTCTCACCTCCTTCTGCTTCTGCCTCCTCCTGCCTCCTCCTCCTCCTCCTCCTCCTCATCTTCTTCCTTCTTCCTTCCTTCCTCTCGATGTGGGGCAGCTGGTCCAGGTACAGGCCCCTCGAGGAGGAGAGTCCTTGCACGTGCGTGCACACACACTCACACTGATCCAACTCTCATTAGGATAAACACCCAAGTGGCCAGTGACAAGCAGTGCCCTTCACAAAAAACAGCAATGTTGTGTGATCAAAACAGTGAAAGGGAGGGTAGGGACTAAATCAAAATAGAGTTGGAGGGGGAAATAATGCACTCCACTCCCTGCGGCACCCACCCCTCCCTGAACAACTCCAGGGTGTTGGTGGAGACCGCGTGCTCCTTCTCCAAGGACACCCAGGCTCTAACGTAACCACGGAAGAGGGGCAGACAGTCGGCCCTAACGACCCCTTCCACGGCCCGCTGCCTGGACCTGTCTATGGCCAGTTTGGCCAGGCCCAGGAGCAGACCCACGAGGAGGTCTTCAGACTTGCCCTCCCTCCTCCGTACCGGGTGCCTGAAGATCAGGAGCGTGGGACTGAAGTGCAACCAAAAGCAGAGGAGGAGGTTTTTAAGAAAATCAAAAAGGGAGTGCAAACCCCCACCCCAGACAGACACATACACACAGACAGACAATGACCCACATGCACACACATATTTTGTGTGGTGAATTTGTACTTGCCGAGTTACATTGCACTTTGCTCAAAAACTGCATACATTCATGTAGAACTCTGAGCTCAAAAACTGCATGAATTTATGTAAAACTCTATTATCTCACTTTTCAGATTAGTATCAATCTAAACATCAGGTCATAGACAGAGAACACAGGGGGCTAACATCTTCAACATATTGTCTAGCTATTACCATTGTTAACAACTAACCCGAGAATGCAACTTTAAAAAAAGGGTTTTGTGATTTACACATGAAAGAAGTGAAACTATCACTGTATTCTAACAGATGAAAGGCTTAACAGACAATCAATTCTTCAATGTATAATTTCAGTTACATCACACTGCAAATTTTTGCTATAAATTCTGTGTTACGATCGAGCCCTCCACAATCACCTGATGAAGGAGCGTTGGTCCAAAAGCTAGTGTGCTTCCAATTAAACCTGTTGGACTATAACCTGGTGTTGTGTGATTTTTAACTTTGTGAATTTCACTGTTTGTGTTCTGAGACTCCTCATCCATTGCAATTGCAGGTAGGTGTGGCTCATGTCCAGTTTCGTTTCGTAAAGGACAGCTCCACGCCCCCCCCAGCCCCTGAACTACACCAACTTTGCATGCAAGTCCTCAATGTGAGGGATTGTGTATTTGTCCATCTACCATTTTTACCATTTGCTTAAATTCCCCACGAAGGCAAACTCACTCATCAGGCTTCACAATGGGTCCAATCTGTGCTGCTCATTCTGCATTGGTTTGATGATCCCTTTGTTTTCCAGCCTCCTAATTTTCACCTCAACTAGTGCCTGCAACACAAATGGCACTGGGCAAGCATTGTAAAATCTCAGAATTGCTTCCTGATCAACATGTAAAGTGGCTTTGGCCCCTTTGATAGTCCCAAGCCCTTTCTGAAATATTCCAAGGCGTTTCACTCAGACTTCATTGAGGCAGCCGTTTTCCAATGGAAGAATGTTAAACCAATCTCGGTAAATCTTTCTCAACCAATGCTGCCCCAATCAGCTTGGGCCCAAGCCTTTTACCAGCATCAATGGTAACTGCACCGACTGCCTCTCACAGGAGACTGGAACCGAAGTTGTATACTTAATATGCAACAGTTCACCAGTGTGAGCTCTCAGATTGACTGAGATCTTGTGCAAACCTAAGGCTTGGAATCTAATGTGAATCTTGTTAAAGAAAGATTCTGCAACCACAGATACAGCTGCGCCGGTATCGACTTCCATAGGATTTGAGTGACCATTTAACAAAACATTAACTTTAATCAAATTCAATTTGGATGTCACTAAGCATTTTAATTGCTTGAATCCACATGTAGGGGGACTTTCCAGGGTGTGCACTCTACTGGGCACCGGCCTACCAGTTTTCTTCACTCCGACCTTGTAGGACTCCTTTGCTGCCTCGAGTCCGCACACCGGCAGCAACTACAATGGCTTGCTGGCTCAGATCCTGAGGAACATTTTAGCCACATGCCTGAGGCCTTGCTTTGTTGTGGGGTTCTGCTGTGGGCTGGCCTAGGATCCTTCTGCTCAAAGTCAAAAGTGTGGTGCTGGGTAAGCACAGCCGGTCAGGCAGCATCCAAGGAGCAGGAAAGTCGACGTTTTGAGCATAAGCTCTTCATCAGGAAGGTCTTCAACATTCCTGATGAAGAACTTATGCTCGAATCGTCGACTCTCCTGCTCTTTGGATGCTGCCTGACCGGCTGTGCTTTTCCAGCTTTTCCACTTTTTGACTCTGATTTCCAGCATTTGCAGTCCTCCCTTTCTCCGTCTGCTCAGAACATGCTCTGCGTGAGGCTCTGCAATTACCTACACGTGAACTGCAGGATTGCTGTGCACGCAGCTTCATAGAAACCTGGCTCAACCCATCCATCCCAACTGTGCACTTCAGGCTGATGATTTTTCTATCTATCGTATGGACTGCACAGCATCCTCGGGTAAGACATAGGGTGGAGGGGTTTGCTTCTTAACCAACAACTTGTGGTTGCATGGACATTGCAGCCCTGGGCAGGCATTGCTCCTTAAACCTTGAACTCCTCACCATCAAATGCTGCCCCTTCTATCTACAATGGGAATTTACCGCTGCTACACTAACTGCTGTATACATACCATCTCAACGCCTTCTATGCTCGCTTTGAGCAGAATTTCGGCTGAGAGGTAACACCTATTCCAATAAGTCCTGACAAACCTATCCCAACAGTCACTGCATCAGAGGCCAGATCAGTTTTTCTTCATGTGAATCCAAGGAGAGTGATGGATCCAGACGGAGTACCAGGCCGTGCGCTCAGAGCATGCACAGATCAACTGGCAGAGGTCTTCTCGGACATCTTCAAACTCTTCCTGCAGCAGGTCACTGTCCCTGCCTGTTTCAAGAGCGCCAACATCATCCCTGTGCCTAAGAAGGCTCATGCAGCATGTGTCAATGACTACCACCCAGTGTCCCTAACTTTGGTGGTCATGAAGTGCTTTAAAAGGCTGGTCATGGCGTTAACCAACTCCAGCCTCCCCACCACTCTTGACCCACTCCAATTTGCCTATCGGACCAAGAGATCCACGTCAGATGCCATATCACTTGCCCTTCACTCCTCCCTAGAACATCTTGACACCAAGAACAGCTACATAAGAATCCTACTCACTGACTACAGTTCAGCCTTCAACACTATTATTCCCTCGAGATTGATTACTAAACTTAGTGATCTCTGACTAAGCCCAACTCTCTGCAACTGGATCCTCAGTTTCCTGACCCACAGGCCATAATCACTGAAGATTGGGGACAATATTTCATCAACACTAACACTCAATACTGGAGCCCCCAGGGACTCCCTACTTTACTCACTGTATACCCATGACTGCGTCACCAAATACCAGACTAATGCCAAGTTCGCTGACGACACCACCATAGTCAGTCAAATCTCAGATGGTGATGAAACAGACTACAGACGGGAGGAGGAAGATCTGATAAAATGGTGCACTGAGAACAACCTAGCTCTCAATGCCAGAAAAACCAAGGAACTCATTATTGATGGCGGGATGTTACTCATGCCGCCCTACACATTAACAGCACAGAGGTGGAATGAGTGGAGAGTGTCAAGCTCCTGGGAGTGGTCATCCACAACAAGCTTTCTTGGACTCTTCATGTGGACGCTCTGGTTATAAAGGCCCAGCAACGTCTCTTCTTCCTCAGGCAGCTAAGGAAATTTGGCATGATGGTGAATACCCTTTGCCAATTTTTATAGGTGTGCCATCAAGAGCATTCTGTCTGGATGTATCACTACCTGGTATGGCAACTGTACCATTCAAGATCAGAGACGGTTAAAAGAGAGTGGTGAACTCAGCCTGGACAATCACAAAGGCCAACCTCCCACCTATAGAATCCATCTACCAGGCCTACTGTCAAGGAAAGGCCACGCATTCTTAAAGATCCATCCCACCCTGGCAATGCTTTTCTACAACCTCTACCAACAAGGAGTAGGTACAGAAGCCTGAACACATGCACCAGCCAGTTTTGAAACAGTTTCTACCTTACTGTTGTTCGAATACTGAATGGACTCTCAAACTCTTAACATTCGCCTGTATCTGTGTTTTTGTTTTTGCTGCTGTTTACCTATTATTTACTTATCTATGCTACTTAACTCTGTGATCTGCCTGTATTGCTCGCAAGACAAAGTTTTTCACTGTGCCTCAGTACACGTGACAATAAGTTAAATTCAATTCACTTCAAGTGGTGTTCCCAAGCTCAGTCAAACAAGTGAGAGAATCCATTGGGATACTCTGTGGCTCCCATGCTCCAATTACAATGCCAGCTGTAGTGCCTGTTTGAAGTGCAGTTAGGCTTCAGCTAGTGGGCACTTTTGCATGGTTAGATCATTAATCCCACATACCAAACAGTCTCTCAGCATCTCACTCAAAATCACATGCCTCTGCTAGTCATCTCAAACTTATCATAAATCTTAATACAAATACCTTCAGTTCTCTAACAGCCAAACAAAATCAATAGCATTTCAGAATTAGAGAAGGTTTGGGTTTGTAATATTTCTTAACCAGCTCCATTAACTCTTGGAGGGTTTAGTGTCTGGTGCCTCTGGGAAAGTTAAGCCCCTTATAACTGAAAATGCTGCAGGTCCGCAAGCAATCAGAATATTACATGTTGCTTTTAATCTGCCCCAATGTCATTAGCCTGGAAAACATTATCCCAACCCCATGTGATTTTACCTTGCAGACATTGAGTAGGTGTAATATGTTCACACCTGCAGACAATGGCCAGCTTGCCTATGATAACTGTGAACAAATGGCCTCCAAGTATCACAGGGAGGAATTAGAAGTGCCATATTTTATGTAAACAGTTACATTTTAGGCTGTCTATTTAATTCCATGGTAGAATTGATTCGGGACAATTGAGATGATAGCTAATTAGCATTTCCACTTCAATAAAGAGCACATATAATTCACATTGTCATGGCATTGGAATTAAGGCCATACGGCCAGTAGGAAATTATTGTGAAAGTTGCACATTTCCTAAGATATCCCTGAATTTCACAGACAAGGCAGTCTGCAAGAGTCTGAAAGAAGCAGCCAGTCCTATACCTCAAGTATAGGAAAATATCACAAAGTGAAAGGTGGGTGAGAGCTAATAGGTTGAAGAGACCAAGCTCACAAGGACTTAAATGAGCGAGGAAGATCTGCCTCTCTTTGTCTAGCCACCAAGCAAAGCAGTCCTGAGATTCGAAGTCACCTGGTTGGGAAAGTGAAAAGGATTCAGGCCATTAGAAGTGAAAAATAATAATGGACTAGTTCAGGGCAATAAATTACAAACTGAAGGAGTAGAATGAAATATAAACATGGCAAATGATTTTTAAGGTTACACGTGGGAAATGTTTCAGTAGTGTGGAGTATATTTGACAATAAAAGTAGTACTTATTCAACACTGTTCTTAGTTTGCTTGAGTAACGGTAAATTGTTTCTGGCAATTGGATAGATACCCAATTCCTCTCATAGAGGATTTGTGCACAAAACTGGCAGGGTCTACCCCTCACAAAGCTGGGCATGAGCCTTGCCCACCTACAATTGTGACTAGATTTGGAGTCTCAGAAGCAGGCCACAAATAATACCCATAACGGGGTATCTGAGACTGCCATTTGGATTATCATCAGGCTGTATTCTTTCTCAGTGGACAATTGAGAACATTTTACAAAGTCTGCAAGGGGTTACAAGAATGGCATGGTGTCTCAGTGGTCAGCACTGCTGCCTCACAGTGTCAGGGACCCAGGTTTGATTCCAGCCTGGTTAACTGTCTATGTGAAGTTTGCACATTCTCCCTGTGTCTGCATGGGATTCCCCTGGATGGTCCAATTTCCTCCCACGGTCCAAGGATAAAGTCATAGAGTCATAGAGATGCACAGCATTGAATGAGACCCTTTGGTCCAACCTATCCATGCCGACCAGATATCTCAACCCAATCTAGTCCCACCTGCCAGCACACGGCCCATATCCATCCATACCCTTCCTATTCATATACTCATCCAAATGCCTTTTAAATGTTGCAATTGTACCAGCCTCCACCACTTCCTCTGGCAGCTCATTCCATATACGTACCACTCTCTGTGTGAAACGTTGCCCTGTAGGTCTCTTTTATATCTTTCCCCTCTCACCCTAAACCTATGCCCTCTAGTTCTGGACTCCCCGCCCCAAGGAAAAGACTTTGTCTATTTACCCTAACCATGCCCCTCATAATTTTGTAAACCTCTAAGGTCACCCCTCAGCCTCCGATGCTCCAGGGAAAACAGCCCCAGCCTGTTCAGCCTCTCCTCATAGCTCAAATCCTCCAATCCTGGCAACATCCTTGTAAATCTTTTCTGAACGCTTTCAATTTTCACAACATCTTTCCGATAGGAAGGAGACCAGAATTGTATGCAATATTCCAACAGCGGCCTACCAATGTCCTATACAGCTGCAACATGACCTCCCAAATCCTGTACTCAATACTCTGACCAATAAAGGAAAGCATACCAAACGCCTTCTTCACTATCCTATCTACCTGCAACTCCACTTTCAAGCAGCTATGAACCTGCACTCCAAGGTCTCTTTGTTCAGCAACACTCCCTAGGACCTTACCATTAAGTGTATATGTCCTGCTAAGATTTGCTTTCCCAAAATGCAGTACCTCGCATTTATCTGAATTAAACTCCATCTGCCACTTCTCAGCCCATTGGCCCATTTGGTGAAGATCCTGTTGTAATCTGAGGTAACCCACTTCACTGTCCACTACACCTCCAATTTTGGAGACATCTGCAAACTTACTTACTGTACCTCTTATGCTCGCATCCAAATCATTTATGTAAATGACAAACGGTAGAGGGCCCAGCATCAATCCTTGTGGCACTCCACTGGTCACAGGCCTCCAGTCTGAAAAACAACCCTCCACCACCACCCTCTGTCTTCTACCTTGGAGCCAGTTCTGTATCCAAATGGCTAGTTCTCCCTGTATTCCGTGAGATCTAACCTTGCTAATCAGTCTTCCATGGGGAACCTTGTCGAACGCCTTGCTGAAGTCCATATAGATCACATCTACCGCTCTGCCCTCATCAATCCTCTTTGTTACTTCCTCAAAAAACTCAACCAAATTTGTGAGACATGATTTCCCACACACAAGGCCATGTTGACTATCCCTAATTAGTCATTGCATTTCCAAATACATGTACATCCTGTCCCACAGGATTCCCTCCAACAACTTGCCCACCAGCAACGTCATGCTCACTAGTCTATAGTTCCCTGGCTTGACTTTACCACCCTTCTTAAACAGTGGCACCACGTTAGCCAACCTCCAGTCTTCTGGAACCTCACCTGTGACTATTGATGACATAAATATCTCAGCAAGAGGCCCAGCAATCACTTCTCTAGCTTCCCACAGAGTTCTAGGGTACACCTGATCAGGTCTTGGGGATTTATCCACCTTTAACCGTTTCAAGACATCCAGCACTTCCTCCTGTGTAATCTGGACATTTTGCAAGATGTCGCCATCTATTCCTTACAGTCTATATCTTCCATATCCTTTTCCACAGTAAATACTGATGCAAAATACTTATTTAGTATCTCCCCCATTTTCTGCAGTTCCACACAAAGGCCGCCTTGCTGATCTTTGAGGGGCCCTATTCTCTCCCTAATTACCCTTTTGACGTTAATGTATTTGTAAAAAAACATGTGGACTCTCCTTAATTCTATTTGCCAAAGTTATCTCATGTCGCCTTTTTGCCCTCCTGATTTCCCTCTTAAGTATACTCCTACTTCCTTTATACTCTTCTAAGGATTCACTCGATCTATACCTGACATATGCTTCCTTCTTTTTCTTAACCAAACCCTCAGTTTCTTTAGTCATCCAGCATTCCCTATACCTACCTGCCTTTCCTTTCACCCTAATAGGAATATACTTTCTCTGGATTCTCGTTATCTCATTTCGGAAGGCTTCCCATTTTCCATCCGTCCCTTTACCTGCAAATAGTTGCCCCCAATCAGCTTTTGAAAGTTCTTGCCTAATACCATAAAAATTGGCCTTTCTCCAATTTAGAGCTTCAACTATATCATCTGGTCTATCCTTTTCCATCACCATTTTAAATCTAATAGAATTATGGTCGCTGGCGCCAAAGTGCTCCCCCACTGACACCTCAGTCACCTACCCCGCCTTATTTCCCAAGAGTAGATAACGTTTTGCACCTTCTCTAGTAGGTACATCCACATACTGAATCAGAAAATTGTCTTGTACACACTTAACAAATTCCTCTCCATCTAAACCCTTAACACTGTGGCAGTCCCAGTCTATGTTTGGAAAGTTAAAATCCCTTACCATAACCACCCTATTATTCTTACAGATAGCTGAGATCTCCTTAGTGCGCAAGTTAGTTGGATCGACCATGCTAAATTGCCCATTGTGTTCAGGAATGTTTAGGTTAGATCCATTAGCCATGGGAAATGCAGGGTTACAGGGTAGGGGGGTTGGTCTGGGTGGATCACTCTTTGGAAGGTCGGTGTGGACTTTTTGGGCCAAATGGCCTGTTTCCACACTGTGGTACCCCAAGGTTGCTATTTATCTGGATGTCGTGCCACTGACAGGGAAAAACAATAAAGAGCACTTGGAGAACTTGGACATCATGCTCAAATATTTTTCCTGGCAGGCATATGCCTTTGAAGGAGAAAATGTGTTTTCAAGGCACCCCAAGTGACCTACTTGGGCTGCAGAGTCATAAGATCAAAGGTTCCCCGGCTCCCTCATCTGTACCAGAGCTTAGGTCATTCCTTGGGTGGTGAATTATTATGGGAGATTCATCCACAAACTGACCTCCATCTTGGCACCCTTACACTTGCTATTGATAAAGAGTTTACATTGGAAATGGTAATGTATCTAAACGGTAGCCTTTAGGGAAGCAAAAACACAGCCATCGTCGCCTAAACTGTTACCAAACAATGATCCCAAGCAAGATATGGTGCTGTCATGGAATGCTTCCCTGTACGGTATCAGGTAGCATTGTCTCACCAGTGGCCCGAAGGAGAGGAACGCTCAATAGTGTATGCTTCCTAGATTTTGGCTGATATTAGACACAAATAGACTTAGATAGGGAAGAAAGGTTTGGTAGTCATCTTTGGTGTGAGAAAGTTTCACTAATAACTTTATGGACATAAATTTGTAATAGTAACAGACTACAACCCCTGCTAATTCTACATAAATAAGACAAGGCCTTGCCACCCATTGTTTCTGGTAGAACTCTGTGGTAGGCTCTTATTCCGAGTACAGGTTGTTTCTGCTAAAACGCAATAGTTGTGTTCATCTGCAGTCTCGCACTATAGAAAATCACACTGTGGAAAACTTCTATAGCAATAGCACTGTAGAATACTGCTAATAGAAAATCACTATATCCGTTCAGTAGAAAGTTTGCGTTATCCAAACAATGTTCACAATTCATCAATCGTGTTATGGCGAAGTTGCACTGATGAAACATACATTACAGCAGAACAAACTATACATACAATTACGAGTTGGAACTCCTTCTGCGATCCCAAGTGACAAGTGTGAATGCCTCAAGCCACCTCCCACTGATAGATACACCCCAGTGGTACCTCCACTGGAAGAGTTCATTCTCGTTTTAGACTTGTCACTTGATACCAAACTGTCCCGGTTCCTGTTGTTTATGGGACCATCCCACACGCAACAACAGGGATATCTTCAACAGAGTTGCTGATGGAGAGAAGACTCTGCACCAGGTTAAACCTGATTATTTCTAGACCTCGGGGGAGGAGGTGCAATGGTGGCAGGAATGTCAATGTGCCTCCTTGAAGCAAAAAGGACAATTTAATTCAGGGGACCAAATTTGATGCCGGAACCATGGGAATGGCCCTGTATGGTAGCAAGGCGAGGTTGATGCGAGGTCAGGTCCTGTGACTTATAAAGTTTGGCTAGGTGGTACAGTCCTGAACAAACACGTGGATCACTTGGAAGCTGTTGGCTTGCAAACAAAGCAGAAGCAAAACATAACTGGCCAGTCCTGTCAGAAACTGTAGGTTCTCCCCTTCTGTCTAGTGTTGAGGCGGATGCAGCCTCGATACTGTTACCGTCGGAAGAAGAGGAGGAAACTCACCCAAGACTCTTTAGACACAACGGATGGGCTACAGTGCAGTACACGCTGACTGTGTCAGCATCTGAGTCAGAGGAACTGAACCTAGGGTGAAACATCACAAGAGAAAGACCAGGCCTATATCCCTGTACTTGGTAGGGGGGGGAAGGGATGTAGGGATCGGAACTAGCTGAATATTGGGGATATCATTGATTGAGGTCTTTAACTGGGCCAATCAGCAAAGCCCTAGCTAACCAATATAACCAGGAGATTAGAATCTCCTCAGTTGAGGGCTGCCTCCGAGCTTTCTGGCCGAGCTGCCTTCTTAACAACCCTATCTACTTGGATGGCAAGTTTGAGAGATCTATGGATATGGACGCCAAGATCCCTCTGTTCCTCCACATTGCCAAGAATTCTGCCTTTAATCCTGTAATCTGCATTCAAATTCGACCTTCCAAAGTAAATAACTTCACACTTTTCCAGGTTGTACTCCATCTGCCACTTATCAGCTCAGCTCTGCATCCTGTCAATATCCCTTTGCAACCCACAACAGCCCTCCACACTATCCACTACTCCACCAATTTCCATGTCATTGACAAACTTACTAACCCACCCTTCCACTTCCTCATCCAAGTCATTTATAAAAATCACAAAGAGCAGAGTTCCCAGAACTGATCCCTGTGGAACATCACTGGTCATTGAGCTCAAGGTTGAATACCTTTCATCCACCACCACCCTCTGTGTTCTCTTGGCCAGCCAATTCTGTATCCAGACTGCCAAACGTCCCTGTATCCCATGCCTCCTTACTTTCTGAATGAGCCTACCATGGGGGAAACCTTATCAAATGCCTTGCACACCACATCCACTGCTCTACCTTCATCAATGTGTTTCATCACATCCTCAAAGAATTTAATAAGGTTTGTGAGGCATGATCTGCCCCTCACAAAGTCATGTTGACTAGCTGTAATCAAACTATGATTTTCCAAATAATCATAAATTCTGTCACTTAGAATCCTCTCCAATACTTTGCCTACCACAGACATAAGACTGACTGGTCTGTCATTGCCAAGGTTAACCCTATTCCCTTTTTTGAACAAGGGACACAGCTGCACATATAGGAGATTCACGTGACCAGGAAGCCACACCTATTAGTTGCAGCAATTCTTTTACAATGCAAGGTCAATAGAATGGTTTTACTGCTGAAAAATGCACGCACCTCCTGAAAATGTCATTGCTCCTTTAAGTTATTAACAGTTAATATTTGCAATTTGTTGAGCTACTTAAAGTGTAGCTCAACAAGCAAAGATGTTTCAAAGTTAGTCGAGAATTGGATTAAAATTAAACTGGCTACAGCTGGTGTAGTTTTGTAGTAAACTAAAACAAAACTAGGAGATTTAGAATTGCCTCAGTTAAGGGGACTGACTCTGAACTGGCTGGCCACAGCCAGTGAACTGTGCATAAGCAAACAAAGGGGTGACTTGGTGATGGGATACCAGCCTCTGTGCAGTTATTTCAGCCAGTATCCAAATTCAGTGTGTAATAGGAAGGCAGATGTTAGCCTTTATTTCAAAGGGAATGTAATATAAAATTAGGAAGATTTTGCTATAAGTCAGACCATGGCAGGAATACTGTGAATGGTTTTGGGTCCTTTACATAGGAGCATTTATATTCCTGCGTTGGAGGCAGTGCAGAGAATGTTGACTAGTCTGATAGCAGGTATAGAGGGATTGTCTTCTGAGAGGTTCAGTAGATTGGACCTGTACTCTTTGCAATTCAGAAGAATGAGTGGCGATTTTGGAAAACTATTTAAGATTCTTAGGGAGGATGCAAAAATGTTGTTTCCCCTTGTTGGAGAGTTAGGGTCAGAGGGTATAATCTCAGAGTAAGGGGTCATAGATACAGGGGACAGAGATGAGGGGGAATTTCTCCCAACTCCGTAGAAGAACCTGCTACCTTTTACGGACAACTTAAAGGACAGCCTGTGAGGAACCACTGAACTTTGTCTGTGTAAGTTATCTTTGTGAATTGGAAAGGGTGGGAGGAAAAAGTGGAGGTGTCCAAAGAAATAATGATGAAGGAGGGGAGTGATGAGGATTCAAGAACATGAATTGACAGATCAAAGTGAGGATTGTTGGGTGAAAAGATGGAAGGAGTTAAGGATTATGGAGGCTGTGTCAAAGTTTTCCAATGGCCTTGTAAATGGATAATCACTTCTCCCATTCAGCGCCTGTTTTCCCTGCCTGCTGATGTTTAGAACATAGGACACAGAACAGTACAGCATCATACAGGTCCTTTGACCTTCAATGTTGGACCGACCTCTTATCCTACACTGAGATCAATCATCCTCCTTACTCTTCATTTTACTATCATCCATGTGTCAATCCAAGAGTAATTTAAGTGTCCCCAATGTATCTGACTCTACTACCATTCCATGCACCCACCACTCTCTGTGTAAAGAGCCTACTTCTGACATCTCCCCTAAATCTTTCTCCAATCAACTTAAAATTATGCCCCGTCATGATAGCCATTTCTGTCCTGGGAGATAGTCTCTGGCTATCCACTCTCTCTATGCCTCTCATCATCTTGTACACCTCTATCAAAGCACGTCTCATTCTTTTTTGCTCCAATGAGAAAGGCTCTAGCTCCCACAATCTTTCTTCATAAGACATGCCCTCCAGTCCAGACAGCACTATGGTAAATCTCCCCTGTACCCTTTCTAAAGCTTCCACATCCTTCCAATAATGAGGCAACCAGAATTGAACACAATATTCCAAGTGTGGTCTAACCAGGGCTTTATAGAGCTACAGCATAACCTCGTGGCTCTTACACATAATCTCCCGTTTGCTGAGGTCAAATCCCTACTTGGAATTGAGTCAGTTGACTGCCCTGCCATGTAAGTGCATGTTGTTTCCTGACAAGTGAACAGGACATAATCTCAGCCCTGCTGTGTTTTTCTTATTAAATTCCTCCCTGTTTGTGTGAGCCAGGTATAAAGAATGAAAATGAAAGACTGCTTATCATCCAGGCACACTGAAGAGATTGGTTTTGACTGGAGCCAATCATGTCATGTTATTGAATTTAGAGTTGGGTTTCATTGTCACATATACTCAAGTACAAGGATACAGGAGTTCAGTGAAAAGTTTGCAATGTCGCCATTCATGGCACCATCTTAGGTACAAGGTGTGATGTTAAGAGATCAAATTGGACTATCTCCCTGGACATTATTGTAATATAAAAGGGTTAAACTGCACTGTCTTCCTCTAGAAACCGAACATTTGGGAAGTGGATGGAGACAACATTCATGCAGGAATGTGGATGACACCCACTCCATTTAGACAGTCATTTACTATTACTCTCCTGCTATAATCAAATTAAACTCTCATTCAGTCCCTTCCATTTAGAATACTTTCATAGCCAGCCCCCAGCCAATTAGGTTCACTTGCATGATCATCCCCAATACTGAAGCGCATCACACCTACATTGTCCAGGGAAGTAGCAGAGCCAGAACTCGTTTGCAGAGCCACTACAAAGCTAGGATATATCACTGCACCTACATTGTCTTGGGGAATCACATAGTCAGGAAATCATTTGCATAACAATTCCCTAGGATTAGGGCATTTACATTTACATTATCTCCAAGAATGATCTCATCCTACCATTGCACCTGGGGTAACATAACTGTCCTGTATAAAGGGGATGTGTTTTCTTTGTTTGGGGCCTCATTTTGACTCGACTTCACCTTACCAGAGAAGGGTGCCAGAGGGCTCGCCTAACTTGTACAAGCTTGAATAAACTTTAACTGTTTGCACAAGTTGTGTGTGCGAATCGTATCTTGTGTGTGAAACCTTGAAAAAGAACTTATCAAAGGTACTTAGGGACAAAATCTTTGGTAAAATGTCAAAAAATAAAGAAATAGGTTAATGCTTCAACATTACAGTTCATCATAGCATAAAATAGTAAATAAGAAATAAAGTTAAAAGTTCAAACATGGGCCTGCAGTAACTCCACACTGACCTTTCCCAGGAGGGGCTTGATCTCTTTCCCACACTGGACTCGATCTGTCCCCTGTGCTGAGCTCAATCTCTCGATCCCTGTGACTCCATGCTGCTGTACCACTATCCAGGCTCACCAGCCGCCTCACCACAGGCCACCGGAGTCCTGCTCTGATGCCGCTTCAGGCCGCCAGACACTTCCACAGTGCCACCAAACACCACAGCACTGCCCGGAAACACCTACCACCTCATGGCCAACCACCTAAATCCTTGGCTGGGCCTCCAGCCGCCATCATTGTCACTGCTGCCTCCCCAAGCTAGCTCACTCTGGAAGGTAAGTATAGAAAAAAAACTAAAAGAAACTCTTAAAAAAAACAGCAATTCACAACAAAAGAAGAAAGAAAGCGGCCAGAGCTGATGTGCTCCAGCTCAGGAGCCCTACTCGGTCACCATTTTGGAATATTGAGTTGTCAGATGAAGGGATCTCTGGACAGTGATGTCACCAGAACTGTCCTGAGTTGAGTTAAAGAGGGGTCAAAGAAGGGCAGCTCATTGATATCTATAGATTTTGAATAAAGCAAAGTGATTGTTAAATAATCTTCATGAATCAGATAGTGACAGTTGATTAAACTGTACTGGAGAAGCATGCTCATTTGAGAGACACTGAGACTAATGACAGCAATTCCTTGTTAGTTCAATGTTTAGATTTGTTGATTGTGGTTTCATTGTTACAAAATAAGTTTTAAAAGTGAACTCTTGCTTATTGTCTTTCTCCATCAGGGTTATTTTGGAAATTTGGTTTAATCAAGTACCTGGTCTCCAGGAGATTATTAACATATGCAAAAATACTACTCATTGCAAATAAAATTTAGTCCATTTAGTGATGCCAGCTGTAATTGCCTTCTATTGAGGTTATTTAAAATATATGGATGGTTATTATAGTACATTGATAACAAAAACTAAATGATTTCTATTGATGATCAATTAGATATCTCAGATTGTGAAGAAGAAGTTCAGTCATACCTCTCTTTCATCTTTGGCAGGACAAGCTGGGTCATCTGCAAATGACCAAGATATACTTCATTATACATCTTCTCATAAACAAGTAACTTTTGACTGCATTCAGCAATATGTATTAAAATTCACTAAAATCAGACTACACAATTATATTTTCCTGACATTGAATTGTCAACTTTGTTTTAATACTAGATTAGATTAGATTACTTACAGTGTGGAAACAGGCCCTACAGCCCAACAAGTCCACACCGACTCGCCGAACCGCAACATACCCAGACCCATTCCCCTACATTTACCTAACACTACGGACAATTTAGCATGGCCAACTCACCTAACCTGCACAAACTGGAGCACCCGGAGGAAACCCACGCAGACACAGGGAGAATGTGCAAACTCCACACAGTCAGTCACCTGAGGCGGGAATTGAACCTGGGTCTCTGATGCTGTGAGGCAGCAATGCTAACCACTGTGCCACCATGCTGCCCATAAAATGTTCTGCAGTACAATGTTCCCACCCAGGATGTAATATATAGGATTAGAAATATAGGATGAGAAGTATTTTACCTTATGGGAGGAAAAAACTCTGCTTCACAATTTGCTTAACATTTGCTTATGAGATCTGCATGTCATGTCAGCATCTATTTCTCATCCTTAATTGCCCTTCGATTGATTGGATCAGTTGGCCATTTCAGGGGGCAGTTAAGAGTGAACCACAGTGCTGTGGGTCTGCAGTCACACGCAGGCCAGAGCAGATGAGAACTGTAAGGGTAAGATTTCCTTCCCTAAACGACATCAGTGAACCAGACAGGTTTTTATGACAATCAGCAATAGTTGCACAGTCATCATTAGACCAGGTTTTAATTCCAGATCTTTATTGAATTCACATTTCATCAACTACAGTCGTAGGATTAGAATTTACTGTCCCAAAATATTAGTCCGGAATTCTAGGCAACTAATCGTGTGATTTTACCACTGTGCCGCCACTTCTCCCACTACTTCAAAATGGACTGATATTTACACACTACTAGAAGACTCTTCCTGAGCCACTGGGCATCACCATTTTGTGGGTTTGGGTCTAGCCTGCCAGTTCAGGGAGACCTATATCATCTCTTGTTAGGAAGGCCTGCTGAAACATAAGTCAATGAGGCTACTGCAAGGCCACAGTGGGCTGGATACCACAGAGAGAATGAATGACATCAGTAAGGTTTGGGGAAAGCTCTCAGCAGGTGCCCTACTTTCCTGATGAGCAGACACTCAATCTAACAGCCATTAATTGAGGGGGCCACAGCTATCTCTGACTCCCGATCCAAGGTGACAAGTGCTCACACTGTTTAACCTGTTGTTGTGCCAAATGATTACCATTCCACTCAATTACATGCTCTACCTGATTCCAAATTCACCAAGGCAACATCAAAAGGTTCATGCATTCACTGCAGCATGATGCCTGGCATGCTCTCAAGAAACTGTATGTGTCCTGGACATTCAGAAATCATCCTTCTTTGAAATGAAATCCCATAAGAACAGATTGCCAGTTTCATAAGCCAAAATAAATGGAAGCAACAGGGTTTCTCCTTCTCGTGTGCTATAACTTTAAATGTGATAACCTTCTTGAAACCTCCTTTCAACTTTAGTAAGCCATCCATTTACCCTAAAAACTGAATTCAGCATAGCTTCTTTTTCACTTCCCTTCAGTTTTGCAAGTTAATAGCATTATATTTTTTTCAATACAGCCACCTGCAATAGTTTTTTAATAGTGATGCAATTAAGACAGCGTGTAAAAATGTACATTATATCTATGTGTAAGAATGCTAATTATTGCATTTTTGTAACAAGCCACACTCAGACACCTATTTAATGAAACTCATTGTAATAGTGATTCAACATTTACAAATGTCTTTCCTTTGCAAAATTTACACATTTCATAAACAGGAATAAAACAAAATGAAATGAGAATTGCCCCATGTCACTTTAACTGTGTTTAATGTCACACATTCCTGTTGAAAAGAAGAAATTTGTTTGAGCTGGCAAACATACCTTGACAACAGATATCACATTAACATTGATGATATCATCGAGAGTCTAATGTACAGAAACAAAAAGGAAATTAGCAAAAAATAGATTAAGATTAGAATCAGTGCTATTGCAAGTGATTAACAGATATTTAAATTTCCACATAGTAAATTTGAATTCAAATTTCCTCATAACATTTTTGAAAATACAATTGTTTAATTAACAATGTAAAGCAGGTTGTCTTCTCCATGGCCAAAAGACACTCAGTTTACCATTGTTCAATGGTGGAAGTTAATCCAGTCTCCTGGAGTGATGGTACTGCAGTTGACATAAACAAAGTTAGCTGTTTTTTTTAAATTAAGCTTAGTGCACATGCAGCTAAAAGTGCAAGTAAAATTAAAAGTAATCATGTAACTAGCATAGTTGTAGAAAATACAATGAATTTGATTTTTAAAAAATTGCTTTTTTAGTGAATTCAATTGAACTATTTACAAAAATCCATATGGTAAACAGTAAATGAAACAAATTGTAAGCTTTCACACAGATCAAAATATTTAGTTATCCCTTACTGTCAATTCAAATCTCAATATTTGAGAAACAACAACAACTGCTCCACTTCCACGTCATGTTAAATAATGTTGAATGGTCCTCCTCCATTCACCAAGCCACAAATTACAGCTAGGTTACAAGCATCCTTTCTATGTCACAAGCAGTGAGTTTGAACAACTGAAAATGAATGAAAGTGGAGGAGAACGAAAGGACTAAAGGATTTCCATCCTTCCAGCCTACCAGAAATATTCTTCCATCCCACCATGCCAAGGAACCCAAATATCACCTGTCCTGTCACATATAAATAAATTATGGCATATTCCAAAGACCCTGTCAATTGCTCTTCCCCTCATCTCAGCTACCATTGATCCAAGAACCATGAAAAAGAAGTAAGGCAAAGAAAATCCCAAGTTCAATAGTTAGAGGAAGAGAACCTAATTATAGGCACCTCTCCCTTTATTCAGCCATTTATCATTTCCTAAAGAGCTCTCAGTTTAGAAACTGCAAGACCTTGTAGTCCCCTGTACTGGCTGCTCATTAGCCCAGCAGCAGGTATCCCATGCAGCACTGGTGTATTCCTTGCTGATGGCATCTCACCAGAAGCCTAATTCTGAAAAAAGAGCTACAATCCTTGAAAATGGCTGAGGTTGCAAAGGGACGAAAACAAAAGAAGTGCCACTTTGACCTTCCTGCACAAGAAAATTTAGTCTGAAATAATACTGGTGGAGAGCATCACAGTCAATCCTGATCCTGTTCACATCAGACATAAACTAACACATATTTTGCAATAAACATTCATTCCTGGACAACAATCAAACAATTATCTGTTCTCCATGGAGACAGGGCTATTTATAGCTTCTTTAACTGCTGCCTCTCCTGAAGTCAGCCATCTCAGCACATCAGAGATTGAAATGTAATCTTTATGATTTGCCGAGACCAGTACTTCACCCACAGGGTAAACATGCTAACATCAGAGTGCATGTTAACATTCTTGACAAAGAAAATCTGCTCGGAGAAAGTGAGGACTGCAGATGCTGGAGATCAGAGTCGACGAATGTGGTGCTGGACAAGCACAGCCGGACAGGCAGCATCCGAGGAGCAGGAGAATCAACATTTCGAGCATAAGCTCTTCATCAAGAATGAGGCTAGTGGCCTAAGGAGGCTGAGAGATATATGGAGGGGCGGGGGTGGGGGGAGGGGGGGTGAAGATAGCTAGGAATGCAATAGGTGGATGAAGGTGGGGGTGAAGCTAATAGGTCTGAGAGGAGGGTGGAGCAAATAGGTGGGGAGGAAGATGGATATGTAGGACAGTTCAAGAGGGCGGTGCCGACTTGGAAGGTTGGATCTGGGTTAAGGTGGGGCGAGGGGAAATGAGGAACCTGGTGAAATCCACATTGATCCCGTGTGGTTGGAGGTTCCCAAAGCGGAAAATGAGGCGTTCTTCCTCCAGGCATCGTGTGGTTAGGGTTTGGCGATGGAGGAGGCCCAGGGCCTGCATGTCCTTGTTGGAGTGAGAGGGCGAGTTAAAGTTTTCAGCCACAGGACGGTGGGGTTGTTTGACTCACGTGTCCCGGAGATGTTTTCTGAAAGGATCTCCCAGACATGTTTCCCCTCCCACGTGGTCGCCGATGCCCTCCAGCATATCTCCTCCACTTTCCCCACCTCTGCCCTTGAACCCCACCCCTCCAATCACAATAAGGACAGAATCCCCCTGCTCCTCACCTTCTACCCCACCAACCTCCAGATACATCCCATTATCCTCCGCGATTTCTGCCACCTACAACAGACCCCACCACCAGAGATATATTTCCCTCCCCACCCCTACCCGCATTCTGGAAAGACCATTCCCTCTGTGACTCCCTCATCAGATCCAGGCCCCCCACCAACACCCCCTCCACTTCCGGCACTTTCCCCTGCCACCACAAGAAGTACAAAACCTGCACCCACACCACCTCCCTTATCTCTGTCCAAGGCCCCAAAGCTTCCTTCCATATTCGACAGAGGTTCAGTTGTACTTCCACACACATCATCTATTGTGTCTGTTGCTTCCGATGTGGTCTTCTCTACAGTGGGGAGACAGGAAGCCAACTTGCGGATCGTTTCAGAGAACATCTCCAGGACACCCGAACCAAACAACCCCAATGCCCTGTAGCTGAACACTTTAACTTCCCCTCACACTAAGCCAAGGATATGCAGGTCCTGGGCGTCTTCTATCGCCAATCCCTAACCACACAACACCTAGAGGAAGAACACCTCATCTTCTGCCTTGGGAACCTTCCAACCACACAGGATCAAATGTGGATTTCACCAGTTTCCCTATTTCCCTCCCCCCACCTACCCCCAACCTTATCACAGATCCAACCTTCCAATTGGCACTGTCCTACCTGTCCGTCTTTCTCCCCAGTTATCTGCTCCATTCCTCCTCTCCGACCTATTACCTTTACCGCCACCTTCAGCTACCTATTACATTCCCAGCTATCTTCCCCCAGCCCTACCGCCCCCAACTCCATTTACCTCTCAGCCTCCTTAGGTCACTAGCCTCATTCCTGAAAGAAAATGCTGCATACTTGAGAAAGCTTGACAAATAATTTATGATAAAACTCATCAGAGATGTGGTTTCTAATCAACAAAGTTAATTCTTTGTTTTCAAAGTATGAACAAATGTATTAAAAAGAATTCTTTCCCCAGTTCTCAGTGCTTTTATACTTCAATAAGTCTTTGATGGCAACAGTTTCCCATAAATGGCTACAAACATTTCAACTTGAACAGACAGCAAACTTTCCATTAACTGGCATCTTTTGCTCAGGCAAGTCTGGAATAACATTTCAGCAGCGCGATTTAGCTATAATGCCGCTGAAGGACTGGAGACGGTATTTTCGAGAACTTTTACCTCTGTTGGCAATAGTGCAATTCCAGCAGGAATCGGTTCACACGCTTTGTTCTGTGTACGCACCGATGCTTGCGCTGACATCTGCGCCATTCTGCACATGCACGACATCAGCTACCAACACAGTAGCTTTCTATGAGAGGTATTGTACAGAGAGCAGCTTTCTTATATTTTTTAAATGTACTGTGTTAAATTTACTTTTGTTTCATTAATACATTTGATTTCAACCCTCACTCAGGCTGTGCTATATTTTGTGTTAGACTTTTGGGTAATATTTGCATGATTGTATGTGATATTTTTTGCTAGTCTGCCTGTAACCCCCACTTTTCCCATAGGCCCCATTAATTATATTAAGTGATTTTCTATTAAGTGAGGTTTCGCTGGAACACAACTACAGCATTATAGGAGAACCACCTGTACTGGCATTCTCGATAAACAGACAAAAATTATGTAACTGAAATACCAGAAGTTTACTATATTATTGTGATCACCACAATGTCATAGTAGTCAACTGAGGGCACAAGTGAGAAGGCTCTCTGTCAATATTATTTAAGGCAAAGTTGCATTATTATTTAAGTGATTTATACTGTAAATAAAGTATAACAGTGATGTGTGCACCCCCTACATTATGTTTCTATTACTTAGTATGCTTTTTTACATTGAATATTTTTCACCTATTGATCGACTGGAATATTTGTTCAACCAGGACACTCCTGGTCTCCTAGGTGCCAGTTAATAAAATGTTTGCTGTAAAAAAAACATAATGTCATGTGATAATCATGAATCTATCGAACAGTGAAGGGTTGATTCAAAGTATAGTGACAAAATTCTAGCATTAAAAAGGTCATTACCTTATCTATGTCGTACGTTTCAAGAAACCTACAGGGGTTTGGTTTCTGCATCATTCCAACATTGTTCACTGTAACAAAATGAAAGCACTTACGTTTACTTTTAAATATCTAAAGGTCACGTAAATCAAGTGAAAATAGCTTTGCACAGTTCCCAAATTTAATTTATGATTGCAGAAGATCACAAAATCATTCTTGCTATCTGCAGCTCGTTATTACTTTACATCTGTTTCATTATTCTGCTTATTAAAAGTTCCTCAACAACTGTTTAATTTTTCTGTCAATTCCTGCTGAGATTTTGAAAATACCTGTTAAAGTAGAAAATGTCTCTCACTGACTTAGGAGGAATTGCTGAGCTCAATGGTATGTAATATCCTAAGAAACATACTGAAACACTGGGTGCAATACTTACATTCAATAATTTTCATTCAGTTACATCTTGTAGCTATAATAATGATTGAAATCCAGCACAATTCATCCAATAATGACACTTCCATTCTGAGAAACTTGTTATCTGGTTCAAGTTGGATGGGCACAGTGCCAACTACACTTAAGTAGTGTGACGATGCTGTCCTTTTAACAAGGGTATGTTGTCATTGGTTTTTTTCAAGAGATTGTAAAGTCAGTGGTGTCAAAATGGCTACTGGACCCTGCCTAAGTTAACAAACAGAAGTGGCCTTTAGGTTTTTTTTAAAATACTTGTACAATGAAAGGGGCCAGTTCTCCAGATCAGGGATTTTTTTTTTCTAATTTAGTATGTTTTAGCAAATAATCAAAAAAATTGTTGGGAACCTAGAGAAACAGCTACAGTGAAATGAAGTCCCATGCCTGACTAACTCTTCTCTCTGAAATCTCTCCTGCCAGTAAGAATCTGTGTTTGAATTTACCTTTTGTTAAGGAGTGTGTTAATGGGACGTAGCAGGGATTGGGACAGCTCCTTAGTAAATTACGATATCGTATCAGTTGGGTTTTCAATTAGTTAAGTTATTCTAAATTCCATTTTCTTTTGTTTGTGTTTCAAGCACAGTAGTAAATCTGTTTTGCTTTAAGCCAAATGGTTTGACCAGCCACATTACTCCCGGAATATCCATTTTACATCTGCCTTTTAATAAAAAAAAGGTTTGGGTCTGGGCTACCTTCTTAAAATGTTTTGAGGGGTCTGACCTGGTCCATAACAGATTGGGGGCTCTTAGCAGAGTTTATTCTAGACTTTCAATTTGGGATGAGGGTTGTTGGACTGAAAGGCAGCGAGTGGTAGGCATTAGTGTCTTTTGTTCCAAGTGTTGAATTCAGTAGGTTTAAGTGGTGCTTCATGTAGTAATTGCTGGTGGTACTTGGGCAACACCTTCCTTAAATTAGCTTGATTGAAGTCGCCAGTTATAATAAACAGGACCTCGGGGTGTTCCATCTCCAGGATGTTAATGGTGGAGTACAGCACATCCAGAGCTTCCTTTGCTTGTGGCAGTATTTACACAGCAGTATGTACACTGTTGTGGTTCTATTCGCCGAGCTGGAAATTTTTGTTGCAAACGTTTCGTTCCCTGTCTAGGTGACATCCTCAGTGCTTGGGAGCCTCCTGTGAAGCGGATGCGGATCGTTAGCTGTCTTCCTGTTTGTCCTATATAGTGTTTTGTGCAGTCCTTGCATCCTTGCATGGGATTTTGTACACTACATTAGTTTTGCTCATGCTGGGTATGGGGTCCTTCATTCTGGTGAGTTGTTGTCTGAGAGTGGCTGTTGGTTTGTGTGCTGTTATAAGTCCTAGTGGTCGCAGTAGTCTGGCTGTCAGTTCTGATATGCTCTTGATGTATGGTAGTGTGGCTAGTCCTTTGGGTTGTGGCATGTCCTCGTTCCGTTGTCTTTCTCTTAGGCATCTGTTGATGAAATTGCGCGGATATCTGTTTTTGGCGAATACCCTGTACAGGTGTTCCTCTTCCTCTTTTTGCAGTTCTGGTGTGCTGCAGTGTGTTGTGGCCCTTTTGAATAGTGTCTTGATGCAACTTCGTTTGTGTGTGTTGGGGTGGTTGCTTTCATAGTTCAGGACTTGGTCTGTGTGTGTGGCTTTCCTGTATACCTTTGTGGTGAATTCTCCGTTCGGTTTTCTCTGTACCATCACGTCTAGGGATAGGAGTTGGTTATCCTTTTCTTCCTCTCTAGTGAATCGGATTCCTGTTAGTGTGGCATTGATGATCCAGTGTGTTTTCTCTATTTCTGTGTTTTTAATGATTACAAAGGTGTCATCCACATATCTGACCCAGAGTTTGGGTTGAATTTGTGGTAGGACTGTTTGTTCTAACATTTGCATTACTGCTTCTGCTATGAGTCCAGAGATCGGTGAGCCCATGGGTGTTCCGTTGATTTGTTCGTATATCTGGTTTGTGAATGTGAAGTGTGTTGTGAGGCACAAGTCCAGTAGTTTGAGTATGCCGTCTTTGTTGATAGGTTC
Source organism: Chiloscyllium plagiosum (assembly GCF_004010195.1). Lineage (NCBI taxonomy): Eukaryota > Metazoa > Chordata > Chondrichthyes > Orectolobiformes > Hemiscylliidae > Chiloscyllium > Chiloscyllium plagiosum. The sequence continues at coordinate 87,357,570 of NC_057711.1, forward strand.
CACGTCCTGTTGTCTGTTCTGTATGTCCAGCAGGTTGGCTATTGTTTCTCTGGCTAGGGTTTTGTCAATAGAGGTGAACAGTACCGTTATGTCAAATGAGACCTTGGTTTCTTCCTTGTCTATGTGTATATTTCTGATGATGTCCAAGAATTCCTGTGTTGATTGTATACATTGTCTGGATCCGCTGATCAGGTGTTTCAGTTTCTGCTGTAGTTCTTTAGCCAGTTTGTGTGATGGTGTCCCTGGTAGTGATACTGTGGGTCTGAGTGGGATGTCTGGTTTGTGCACTTTAGGTAGTCCATAGAATCTGGGGGTGTTGTTGCTTTCAGGTTTCATTCTTTGTCGGTCCGACCTGGTTATCTGTCCGTTTTTTTGTAGATTCCTCAGTGTGTTATTTATCCTATTGGTGAGCTGTGGGGTGGGGTCAAACGCCCTCTTTTGGTAGGTGTTGGTATCTGCAAGTAGTTGTTGTGCTTTTTGGGTGTATTCTGCTTTGTCCAGGATGACCGTCATTCTGCCTTTGTCTGCTGGTAGTATGATTATGTTCTTATCGTTTCTTAGTGATTTTAGTGCTTCCCTCTCCTTGGTGTTGAGGTTATGTGTTTGTCTTTTCCTTGTTATTCCTTGTATGTACACTGTCTAATTGGTATTTAGACAGGGAAGTCAGCTTAAAAAGATAGAGGAGGTCAAAAATTCACTTCCTGAAGTGGTGAGAACTCGTATAGAAGAGCAGAGAGGTGAAACGGCAAGATTAGCAGCTGAAGTAGCTGCTGATTATAAGTTGGTTCATAAATCAAAGTTTGGCTTCCAACATCAATTTCAATTGTGAGGAATAGAAATTGGGGAAAAGAGAAATCCTCACAAGGGAAAAGTAGATCTCAGTGAAGGTCATAAGGATAACTTATAACAGGGTGAAAAGGAAACCTATAAAGGGGAAAGAGAAGCTAGAAAGCTCTGGTGTTTTCACTGCAGTAAAGAAGGCCACATGAAATCATAGCATTAGTGGGTGTGGCAAAAGATCTGCCACCCTGGCCACCCACAGCATGGCCATATAAAATCACAGAAGCTGGCCTGCAAAAGACAGATCAAGCATGCCAACATACAGAACACACCCACAATGCCCCTGTTTTGGCCAACAGGCTAAAAAAGAAACCAGACACGTCCAAGCTGCTCCCAGACCAGAGAATGCACTTCCCCAACAGCCTTCACAGTAAAGCTCACAGCACTGATTAGCACTGCAGTCCCAATACCCTAAGGACAGGCTCATTTCCCATGGAAACCAATAATGCATAAACAAAGATGCAGCCTGAGAGATCCCAGAAGACTTCACTTGCAGGAAGATCACAATGGACACATCTGAATGCCAGGAGAAGGGACATTTACACATATTCGCATGGACGGGAAATACAATGAAGAATCTTCCAGAAGACATTCTCATCCACTCAAAGAGCTGACTGGAATATTGGAAGGAGAGGGTGGAGGGGTGTGCAGGCCGGGCGGAGCGGAGAAAGGGACACTAGTGTCATCCTTCACGGGTTTAGGGCAGTTAGGGCCACTTTGTATGCTGAGGAGTTTAAATGTGAGGCAGTTCGCAGGGTGGAGAGAGGACGTGGGTGGTTGTTTATTCGGCAGCAGTGGGGCTGTTGAGGGAGGGTGTGGTCAATTTTCGTTAGGAGAGAGGGGATCGTGATGGCGACGGGTGAGGAAAACGGTATTGTGATTTGTTTTTGTTGTGGTGGGCGCGCAGTTAGGAATTCGAAAGTGGTCGGAAAGTTCTGGAAGGCCGTTCTGTTGAGGGTGGGTGCAGAGTGGTAGGCCTTGTTTTTGTTGGCGCAGAGGTCAGTGAATAGTAGCTGGGTGAAGCCGCCATATTGAGAAAGTCGGGCTGAGGCAGGGCAAGAGATTCTGGCCAGGCGGGTTCACCATCTTGAGATTTGCAAATGAATTGATACTGATTAACTTCCATTCAGTTTATTCTTGTTTTAATTGCTTTACAATTTTCACCATTGTACTGTACCTGCTTTACAATCATCACCTTTGTGTTGTACCCCTATAAAGCCTGCCTGCACCTTCTGTTCAGGGAAGAGCATTCTGGCCATCTGTGCAGAGAATCAGTTCTGTGTCAGCCTGGTCAATTTCTCTTCCACGATATTGCATTGTTTAATAAACTGCTTGTCAATTTCACCGTGATCCTAGTTTGTGGTCTCTAATTCATTGGGCTGAATTTCTTCGACGGTTTGGCGTTAGTTGGTAGGCCCTTTTTATCAACAGGGGAAGCGAACCTGACTTTTCAAATTGTGCCCAATTCAGACCTGGAGGCTAGCTTTGGATGTCTAGGGGGAGTAGCCACAATTCTAATCTACTGCGGCAGCATTTCAGTACTGAGCCGGTTTCCCTGCTTGAACGCAGCAGGCCGGTGAGCTCCAAAATTAGACCCAGATTGTGCCCATTTAGGCAGAGGCGGAATTCGACTTGAGCCAGAGAGCAGCCATGTGCCTGATCCAGCTAGGGGAAAGACAGACTGGCAGGGATTCCCAGTGAGACAGAATGAAAGACCACCCATTAAATTCTCACTTACAAGATGTAAAGATTGGGGAAGTTGACAAAGGTCTGTTTGTTTGTTATGTGGTTTGTACGGCATGCGTTGGTTTTCACACGTTTGTTTTGCGGTTTCTAAGTGTTTGTCTGTGGTCTATCATTTCATGCCTGAGTGGTTTTATGATCATTCCTCTGTCTTGTGCATGTAAACTGTGTTAACCCAGCAGCCAAGAAGTTGTTTACATTGTGGTCAGAAATTAATTTGTCATGTACTCGATTGTTTATTTAACTCGTGGTGACTCGTGGCAACATTGAAGATTGCACAATGAACATCCCCACTTCAGAACTTATCTTAGAGGGAAGATCATTGATAAAGCAACTGAAAATGGTTCAGCCTCGGGCAGTGCTCTGAGGAACTCCTACTGAGATGTCCTGGAGTTGAGATGACTGACCTCCAACAACCACAACCATGTCCTTATATAACAGGTATGACTCCAACCAGCAGAGAGTTTGCCCTCTGATACCTATTGATTCTAATTTTGCTAGAGATACTTGATGCCACACTCAATTGAATGCAGCCTCGATGTTAAGAACTCACCTCTGGATTTAGGCTTTTTTTAATCTGTGTTTGAACCAATGCTGTACTACGTGCAGGGGCTCATTGACCCTTGTGGAACGCAGGCTGGGGGTTACTGAGCAGATTACTGTTGAGCAGGTGCTAATTGATAGCACTGTTGGTGACACCTTCCAACACTTTATTGATGATTGAGAATAGACTGATGGGGCAGTAATTGGCCAGGTTGGATTTATCCTGCTGTTTGTGTACATGACATATCTGAGCAATTTTCTACATTTTCAGGTAGATGCCACTGTTGTAACTGCAGTGGAAGAGCTTGGCTGGGGAATGTAGCAATTTCTAGAGCACAAGTCTTCAATGCAATAGCCAGAATATTGCCAAGGCCACAGCCTTTGCAGCATCCACTGCCTCCAACAGTTTCTTGATATCATGTGGCGTGAATTAAATTGGCTGCAGACTGTTATCTCTAATGCTGGGAACTACTGGAGGAGGCCAAAGTGGATTATCCACTTTGCGTGGTGTCAGTGGTAGGGAAGCTGCTGGAGAAGATACTGAGCATTAGGATTCATTCCCATTTGAAAGAAAATGGGCTTATCAGAGATAGGCAACATGGTTTTGTGCAGGGAAGGTCAAGTTTTAGCAACTTAATAGAATTCTTTGAGGAAATGACAAAGTTGATTGATGGGGGAAGGGCTGTAGATGCCATATGCATAGACTTCAGTAAAGCAATTCATAAAGGTTCGCCATCGTAGACTGATGGAGAAAGTGAAGTCACATCGGGTCCATGATGTACTAGCCATTTGGATAGAGAACTGGCTGGGCAGCAGGAGACAGAGAGTAGCAGTGGAACAGAGTTTCTCAAAATGGAGAACTGTGACCAGTGGTGTTCCATAGGGATCTGGGCTGGAGCCACTGCTGTTTGTGATATAAATAAATGATCTGGAGGAAGGTATGGGTGGCCTGAATAGCAAGTTTGCAGATGACACTAAGGTTGGTGGTGTAGCAGACAGTGAAGAGGACAGTCAGAGGATACAGCAGAATATAGATAGATTGGAGAGTTGGCAGTGAAATGGCAGATGGAGTTCAATCCGGGCAAATGCTAGGTGATGCATTTTGGAAGATTCAATTCAAGAGCAAACTACACAGTAAATGGAAAAGCCCTGGGGAAAACTAATGTACAGAGAGATCTGGGTGTTCAGGTCCATTGTACCCTGAAGGTGGCAACGCAGGTCAATAGAGTGAGTGATCAAGAAGGCATATGGCATGCTTTCCTTAATCGGAAGGGGTATCGAGTACAAGAGTTGGCAGGTCATGTTACACTTGTATAAGACTTTGGTTCGGCCACATTTGGAATACCGTGTACAGTCCTGGTCACCATATTACCAAAAGACATGGATGCTTTGGAGAGGGTGCAGAAGAGGTCCACCAGGATGTTGCCTGGTAGGGAGGGCACTAGCTACGAAGAGAGGTTGAGTAGATTTGGATTATTTTCATTAGAAAAGCGGAGGTTGAGGGGGGACTTGATTGAGGCCTACAAAATCATGAGGTATCGACAGGTGGGTAGCAGAGTGGGGAACTCAGTTACTAGGGGTCACATATTCAAGGTGAAAGGGGAAAAGTTTAAGGGAGATAGGAGTGGAAAGTTCTTTACGCAGAGGGTGGGGTTACCTGGAACACATTGCCAGCAGAGGCGGTAGAGGCAGGCACAATAGCTTCATTTAAGATGTATCTAGACAGATACATGAATAGGCAGAGACCAGAGGGATACAGACCCTTAGAAAATAGATGACAGGTTTGGAGAGAGGATCTGGATCAGTGCAGGCTGGGACAGCCAAAGGGCCTGTTCCAATGCTATAATTTTCTTTGTTCTTTGTTCGCACATCTGGTTGAAGATTGTGATAAATGCTTGAACCTTATCTTTTGCACTTTGGGTTTGGGGTCTTCCATTGTTCAGGATGGAGTTATTTGTGGAGCCTCTTCCTCCAGTGAATTGATTAACTGTCCATTACCATTCACAATTGGATGCGACAGGACTGCAGAACTTAGATCTGACCCATTGATGGGAGATTGTTTTATTTATGTTGACTTTCTGAAATTGAAACTTGCCAACTCTAATGCAGTGCACAAGTCTCTGGGCTCTTTACAAATAACAAGGTCATTTTTATTTGATACTTCAGCTGTAACAACAGTTTGTGTCAGAATTTCATAATCTAGGAACCTTTTAAAGATACTTATTAAACTCCTCTTTAGGTTTTATGTAATTTTCTTAAATATGTGCACTTGCATTGCTACTCCAGAGTATCATAAATTTCACTATTAATCCTATCATATTTCTTCATAGTTTTAAGGCGCTCATTTAATCACTTCTTCATATTCTCAACTTGACGAGAGAAAACTCAAACCTCTCAGGTGTTTCTTTTATCTGTGGTAACACACCAGGTTCAGTACATGATGAAAATATGAAGCCAATTTGACAATGCTATGTCGAGGCAGAATTTGATTATTCCAGATATATTTCATATGCTAAAACAGCTGCAATTAGAACCAGCCCCAATAATCAAGTAAGGATTTATGTAATCAAACTTCCAAATCTGATCAAAAAATTAATTTACTTACCCAGGACCCCAATTTCAAGTCCTCTCAGATTTTCCTTGATGTGCTGGTAAATATCCCTTTTAATAAAGTTAACCTGAATTGTCTTCACTTTTCTTCCAGATGCTTGTTCTGTCAATACATAAAAAAGGCATTCAATTCAATTAACTTTTACAAAAATTGTCTTAGAAAAGTAACGTACTTACTTAGATATAACTAATTGAAACATTTCACGATTATACATGTTGATATTTCTAACTTTTATTTTAAATCTTGTCAACTAATCATAGACAAGCAAGTTGAATTCAGACCTGGTAGCTGAAGACGTAACAGTAACATTTTTAAATACCTCTTGCCAGGGAGGCAGGGAATGGATTGAAAACATGTGGCGGTCATAGTCATTAATATATATTGATCTTTAAGTAAGTTCCTATTGAATACGCATCCATATTCTGGAAAATCAGTCCAAAATATTTATTCATATTTGTGGCAACCATTGTCTAACAATACTTCCATTCTTACAAAAATAACATACCATCACTTTCATAGATTCATACAGTGCAGAAAAAGCCCTTCAACCCATCGAGCCTGTGCAGACATAACTGCCACTAATGGTGCACTAATCCCAATTTTCTGCACTTGTCCCATATCTTTGAAAGTTATGATGTTTCAAATGCTCATCCAAAATCTTTTTTTTTTAAGGTTGCAAGGTTTCCAGCTTCTCCTACCTTCCCAGTTAGTGAATGCCAGATTCCCACCACCCACTGAGTGAAGATATTTTTTCCCAAATCCCCTCTGAGTCTTACCTTTAAACTGTGCCCTCTCATGATTAACCCTTCGACCACGAGGAAAAGCTGCTGTCTCTTCACCCTCACCATATCCCTCATAATCTTATACACCGCAATCATGTCCCTCCTCAGTCTTCTCTGCTCTGGAGAAAATAATCCAAATCTATCTGGTCTCTCCTTATAGCTCAATTTCTCCATGCCAGCAACATCCTGGTGAACCTCCTCTGTACCCTCTCTAGTGCTATCACATCCTTCCTGTAGTGAGGTGACCAGAACTGCACACAGAATTCAGCTGTGGCGTCAGCAATGCTCTGTACAACTCCAATAATACTTCCTTGCTTATACACTATGCCACAACTGATAAAATCAAGTGTCCCATATGCCTTTTTAACTATACCTATTTACATGCTCTACCATCACAGGAATCTGTACATAATTACTGCAAGATTCCTCTGTTCCTCTAAGCTACCCAGTGTCCTGTCATTCGTTAAGTACTCTCTCTCATCTTGTTTCTTCTTCCAAAGTGCATCACCTCACACTTATCAGGATTAAATGCCATCTGCCACTGGTCTTCCCATCTGACCAACCCATCTACATCTTCTTGTAATACACAACTAACTTCTTGAGGGTTAACCACTCTACCAATCTTGGTGTCATCTGCAAATTTGTTTCCCACTCCCCCCATATTTTCATCTATATAATTTATGTATATAACAAACAATGAGGGTCACAGTACTGCTGTATGCTATGATAATATTAGAGCTTCTATCTACCAAAATTCTTTCTTAATGTTGGCCGATTTATTTTCGCATTATATCCACCTTATTTCAGTCACTCCAATACTTTGCTTCTCTCACATAAAATATAAAATACAACTCTATATCAACTTAAAACATCCATTGATATTATTGTGTGCCTTGTAACTTTGAATCTGACATGAGTGTCTGAATTCATATGCATGTTATCATTAAGACCACATGTTTCCACTTTAGTATGATGATAGCTGCCAATGGATTTTGCATGCGGGAAATTTGAATTTCATGCAATTGCCACTCTACAACTATTCTACCTGTTGTTTCTTTTCATTCCCAGTACTGATCTCGCCATTAAACTAAAACAGTACTGTATTAATCCATCCAATTTTTTTACATCCAGATTAGTGAACAGTCGATTTAGATGATATTTCACACTGGCAACTCACTGACCAGCTTTTAAAGACCCTAATCAGGCTGACTAGACTCCTACTGGCATGTGTTACTTTTGGCACATCTGCACAATACATGCAACAGAGAAACAAAAACATCCCTTATACAGAAGCATTAAAGTGGAACAGAGAAACAAATTTTAGATGTTCCTATTATAGGCAAAAAAAAGGTTTACAAAGCCTAAATAAAAAGAACATTACAATTTCTTCCTGTACTGTATGATCCCACCTCTAACTAAATTGCACGGCAGATTAGAAAGGTCATTAAAACAAGGCAACACAGACACTAGCTTGTACTTGTAGAGGGATAGAATAAAAAGGTAGGATCATTCTGCAAAATATTTATAGAACTTTGATTTGACCAATTTAGAATTATGCATGTGATTTTGGTTTCTCTATTATGAAATAGGTGCAGAAGGATTAGATTAGATTACTTACATCATGGAAACAGGCCCTTCGGCCCAACAAGTCCACACCGGCCCGCCGAAGCACCCATACCCCTACATTTACAAGGACTAAAATGGATGCAGAGAAGATTTGTAAGAATTATTCCAGAAATGTGTGTCTATACATATTAAAAAAGGTGAAGCCACATTGGATTTGGTACTGGGTGCTGAACCAGGCTAGGTGTTAAATTTGGAGGTAGGTGAGCACGTTGGTGATAGTGACCACAATTTGGTTATGTTTACTTTAGTGATGGAAAGGGACAGGTGTATACTGCGGAGCAAGAGTTATAGCTGGGGGAAAGGTAATTATGATGCGATTAGGTAAGATTTAAAATGCATAGGATGGGGAAGGAAACAGCAGGGATGGGCACAACTGAAATGTGGAGCTTGTTCAAGGAACAGTTACTGTGTGTCCTTAATAAGTATGTACCTATCAGGCAGGGAGGAAGTGGTTGAGTGAGGGAACTGTGTTTTAATAAAGAAGTTGAATCATTGTCAAGAGGAAGAAGAAAGCTTATGTTAGGATGATTTGAAGATGCCGGGGTTGGACTGGGGTGTACAAAGGTAAAAATCACACAACACCAGGTTATAATCCTACAGGTTTAATTGGAAGCACACTAGCTTTCGGAGCAATGCTCCTTCATCAGGTGATCCACTATCACCTAATGAAGGAGCATCGCTTCGAAAGCTAGTGTGCTTCCAATTAAACCTGTTGGACCATAACCTGGTGTTGTGTGATTTTTTAACTATGTTAGGATGAGATGTGAAGGCTCAGCTAGGATGCTTGAAAGACACAAGTTAGCCAGGAAGGACCTAAGGAGAGAGTTAAGAAGAGCCAGGAGGGGACATGAGAAGTTTTTGGCAGGTAGGATCAGGAAAAACCTAAAGCTTTCTATAGGTATGTCAGGAATAAAAGAATGACTAGAGTAAGATTAGGGCCAGTCAAGGATAGTAGTGGGAAGCTATGTGTGAAGTTTGAAGAGGTAGAGATATTTTTTATCAGTGTTCACCCAGGAAAAAGACAATGCTGTTGAGGAGAATACTGAGATACAGGCTATTAGACATAGATGGAATTGAGATTCATAAGGAGGAAGTGTTAGCAATTTTGGAAAGTGTGAAAATAGATAAGTCCCTGGGCTGGATGGAATTTATCCTAGGGTTTTCTGGGACACTAGGGAGGAAATTGCAGAGCCTTTGGCTTTGATCTTTGTGTTGTCATTGTCTACAGGAATAGTTGAGGAGAAAGTGAGGTCTGCAGATGCTGGAGATCAGAGCTGGAAATGTGTTGCTGGAAAAGCGTAGCAGGTCAGGCAGCATCCAGGGAACAGGAGAATCGACGTTTCGGGCATAAGCCCTTCCTGAAGAAGGGCTTATGCCCGAAACGTCGATTCTCCTGTTCCCTGGATGCTGCCTGACCTGCTGCGCTTTTCCAGCAACACATTTCCAGCTCTACAGGAATAGTGCCAGAAGACTGGAGGATAGCAAATGTTGTATCCTTGTTCAAGAGGGGAGTAAAGAAAGTTTTGCAAAAGATTATAAAGGATAGGATTTATAATCACCTAGAGAAGAATAGGTTGATTAGGGATAGTCAACACCGTTTTGTGAAGGGTAGGTTGTGCCTCACAAACCTTATTCAGTTCTTTGAGAAGGTGACCAAATAGGTGGATGAGGGTAAAGTGGTTAATGTGGTATATATGGATTTCAGTAAAGCATTTGATAAGGTTTCCCATTGGAGGCTATTGCAGAAAATACAGAGGCATAGGATTGAGGGTGAGTTAACAGTTTGAATCAGAATTTGGCTAGCTGTAAGAAGACCAAGGGTGATGGTTGATGGGAAATGTTCATCCTGTAGTTCAGTTACTAGTGGGGTATCGCAAGGATCTGTTTTTGGCCATTACTGTTTGTCATTTTTATAAAAGGCCTAGATGAGGGCATTGAAGGATGGGTTAGTAAATTTGCGGATGACACTCAAGTCGGTGAAGTTGTGGACAGCGCAGAAGGATGTTGCAGGTTACAGAGGGACTTAGATAAGCTGCAGAGCTGGGCTGAGAGGTGGCAAATGGAGTTTAATGTGGAAAAGTGTGAGGAAACAAAGGAGTAACAGAAATACACTGAGCTAATGTTAAGATTCTTAGTAGTGTGAATGAGCAGAGAGACATCGGTGTCTATGTGCATAGATCCCTGAAAGTTGCCAACCAGTTTGATAGGGTTGTTAAGAAGGTGTACGGTGTGTTAGCTGTTATTAGTAGAGAAATTGAGTTTCGGAGCCATGAGGACATATTGCAACTCTGGTGCAGCCGCACTTGGAGTATTGCGTACAGTTCTGGTCGCCACATTATTAGGAAGGATGTGGAAGCATTGGAAAGGGTGCAGCCGAGATTTACCAGGATGTTGCCTGGTATGGAGGGAAGGTCTTATAAGGAAAGGCTGAGGGATTTGAGGCTGTTTTCATTAGAGAGAAGGTGGTTCAGAGGCAACTTAATAGAGACATACAAGATAATCAGAGGATTAGAAAGGGTGGATAGTGAGAGCTTTTTTCCTTGGATGGTGATGGCTAGCAAGAGGGGACATAGCTTTAAATTAAGGGGTGATAGGGGGCTTTAATCAGAGAATAGTAGGGGCATGGAACGCACTGCCTGCAACAGTAGCAGACTCGCCAACTTAACGGACATTTAAATGGTCATTGGCTAAATGTATGGATGATAATACAATAGTGTAGGTTAGATGGGCTTCAGATTGGTTTCACAGGTGGGCGCAACATCAAGGGCCAAAGAGCCTGTCCTGCATAAGTTCTATGTTCTATGTAAAAACATAGAACTTATGCAGTAAGTTAGGTCTCTTTTCTCTTAAAAGAAGGGCTAGAGGGTGACCTATTTGAGGTCTTTAAATTTGTGACAGATATAGACAATGTCAGGTTCAAAGGGAATGTTCCCTCTTGTGGGGATTAAGAAATAGAGAGCCCATTAATATAATACAGTCTTGAAGAAATCCAGCAGGGAATTCATGCAAAACTTCTGCTTCCAAAGATTAGTAAAAATTTGAAACTCAGTACAAGAGAGAGTAATTGAAGAAAGCTGTATAAATACGATTAAGAAAAGGTAGACAAGCGTTTGAAGAAGAATGAATCGTAGAATCCCTACAGTGTGGAAACAGGCCGTTTGGTCCAACAAGTCCACACCAATTCTCTTAAGTGCATCCCACCCAGACCCACCCTCCCACCATTTCCTTGTAACCCTGCATTTCCTGTGGCTAATCTGTCAAACCTACACATCCCTGGACACTTTGGGCAATTTAGCATAGCTAATCCATTTAACTTGCACATCTTTGGGCTGTGGGAGGAAACCAGAAAACCTGGAGGAAACCCATGCAGACACTGGGCGAATGTGCAAGTTCCACACAGACAGGTGCCCGAAGCTGGAGGTGAATCTGAGTACCTGGTGCTGTGAGGTAGCAGTGTTAACCAATGGAACAGAGATTTTTGATGCGAGATTTAGCTGAGGAAACATGGGAGGAGGGTCTAGCAGAGAATAAACACTGACAAGGACTGACTGGGTTGAATGGGCAATTTCATTGCCATAAATCCTACGTAATCTGCTATTTTCACCTTTTTGATTTATCCAGAGTCTCTGGTAATCTTCCAAAGTCATGATGAAAATGTACTAAAGAAATTCCCAACTGTGATATGTAGCTACAAAAAGCAAACAATAATTAGTAATAGGAAATAACTATCTTACCAATTTCATTTGCAACTTTTATTAGCTTTTCCTTAGTTCTGCTAATAAGTACAATATTTAGACCACGCTTGGCAAACTGTAAAGAAACAGTGGATAGCATTAGCACTTTGAAAGACAATAAGTTTGAGTTTTGCCTGCCAAACTGTTCTATAAGCTTACAAACAAATGCATACCCTTCCAAGTCACTGCTGCTTGTGCTCGGTTCAGACGTAAATTAATTGAATTATTACAGGATGGGCCTAAGTGTAAATTTGTGCTGAGATGGGAATATTGCAAGCTGGTGAAACCTAAAGAGAAGGAACCAATAAAATTGGAGTGTCACAATAGTGGAACAAAAATGAAAACATTTTTTGTGCCTGAAAAGTCACCTCTAGCATTTGAAGCTCTAGCCCATGCCAAGTGCAAGCGACTGAGAACTGATAGACCAAAATGAAGCAGGAAGAAATTCTACACACAAATTGGCTCAGCATCAGCCCTCACACTTGATGACTGCTTTAATCCAATGATGATGCATAAGGAGCTCATGAACAACACTGCCATGACATTTCCAATAGGATAACATTGAATCTTGCCTGCAAGGAGATGTAGACAAGTTTCATCCATCAACAAATTGTGATAACGTTTCCATGCATCAGCATTCTGCTATATGTTACATGCAGTAATATTGCAGAGCCCTGAAACTGCTTTTGGTTTTGTTGACTGAGATTCTTCCAGAAATATGATCTGAAAAATCTTGGCAAAAGTGATCAGTCCCTTGATGGTGATTGTCAACTCCTTGATGCACTTATTCTTTCATGATGCAACATACAAGAACACATGCATTGGCGCAATCAGCATAGTGGTTAGTTAGGCTTAGTACTCTAGGAAAAGAAATTTCACTTCTATTCCAAATATTGGTGTTCACAGTAAGGTGCCAAGTACCCACTACATCTTACCATAGGGATTTACAAAATACAAAACAAATCAATTTAAATTAGGCAGAGGGAAAAAAATAGAAGTCAGCATTGTATTCACTTCATGATATGTTCAAGTAGGTATGATCTCAAAACCAGAGTTCAAGTTTTCAGTATCGGTGTTTTAGTTTTGACACAAATACAGAACGTGCATGTAGAGGTTGCTGAGCAAGAATGATAAATTTAAAATATGATACCACCGGCCTAAAATAATCTTGTGTGCCTATCTTCAAGGCATTTAGTCTATTACTAATCTATCTAGTCTCTTTCTCATGATACTTTCCAAACTCAAAAACAAGACCAGTCTTTCAACCATAAGGTGAGGTGAGAGTGGTTTCCCTTAATAACAAGGCCACATTTGACTGAGGATAGCATCAAGGAGCCCTAGCAAAATTGGAGTCAATGGGAAGCATTGAACTACTCAAGTCATTAAAGTTATTCCTAGAAAGAAGGACAATGGTTATTGGATGTCAACCACCTCAGCTCCAGGACACCTCTGCGGGAGTTCCTCAGGATAGAATCCTAAGCCCAACCATCTTCAGCTGCTTCATCAATGACCTTCCCTTCACCATAAGATCAGAAGTGGGAATGATCGCACATTGTTCAATTTCATAGGCGATACCTCAGATACTGAAACAATTCATGCCCAAATTCAGCAAGACCTGTATAACATTTCAGGTTTGGGCTGATAAGTGGCAAGTAACATTTGGGCCAGAGAAGTGCCAGGCAATGGTCATCTTCAACGAGAGAGAATCTATCATTCCTTGAAATACAATGACACTACCAACCCTGAATTCCTCCACTAGTGACACACCAAGAGTTACCACTGATGAGAAACTGAACTGCAACCAAGCCATATAAATACTGTGTCGATAAGAGCAAGTTAGAGCATAGGAATTTTGCAGCAATAACTCACCTCTTGTCTCCCTAACAACTTCACACCATCTACAAGGCATAAGACAGAAGTGTGATAGAATATCACACTTAGCTGAAACAGCACTCAAGAAGTTTGACCCTATTCAGTCCCCCGACTAGCATCCTATTCACCACCTTAAATATTCATTCTCTTCACCATCAATTCAGAGACGCAGAGCATGTACCAACTACTAGATGCTGCAGTAACTCAACAAGGCACTTTCAATACTATCTACTAAACACATGACCACTGCCATCTAGAAGGCAACAGCAGCAGATGCATGAGAGCATCACCATTCATAAGGCCGCCTGCAAGCCACAAACCATCATACTAACTTGGAAATATATCATCATTCTTTCAGTATCACTGGGTCAAACTTCTGTAACCCCCTCCCTAATATTCCTGGGAAAGCAGAAATTCAAAAAGACAGCTCATCATGACCTTCCCCAGGGTAATTAGGACAGACAATAATGGCTGGCCTAGCCAGTGAAGCTTACATCCCATTCTTGATTTCAAGAAAAGTATCAGAGAAAGAATTTTCTTGAGGGCACATACCAAGGATTGAAACATTTCAATACATGTCTATAATTTTGATGCAAATAAAATTAGAAAACAACAAATTTCCAAAATAAGCAACTAAGGCTTGTAATTTATCCAATAAGAAAAGATAATGGCAACAACTCACCTCATCTGCATATGCTTTTCCAATGCCATCTGTTCCACCGGTGATGACTAAAAACAAATGTAATTCTGTGATAATTTACTGTAAAGTGAATTTAAACTCAATTTTTCTAAAAGATTGAAATTTAAATTCATGCATCTCCAATGCCAGAAGAAACATATTGTAAGCATACTTTGGAAACTCAAATATACCTTTGTTCAGGGCTTTTATAGGCACTAAAATTATCACGAGTTGATGGATTTTGCAAAAAATCCTTTATCCTTTACATGTAAGAAATGTTGAATTTTATAACTTTATATGAAATCAGGATGATTATCTACTGTCATCAGTAACTATCTTTTCTGCAGGTAAGAAACAGTGCTGCTTGTATGAAACTGGTTTCCATAGCTGCTTGTGTGACACAGCAGCTTACAGTAAATGCACATAGCCGAGACAGAAACACTTTTAATTTCACTGGAATGGGTTAGTACCATGAAGACCTTGGAATATGATGGCTGTGCTAAAATGTGCTCCTGCGAAGGGGATATCATGAGTTAGGTCGTTAGAGTAATGTGTTAGTGTTAAAGTCAGATAAAACCAGAAGTGGTTATCATTGAAACTCCTCACCTGAGAGTCATGATTAGGATACCCTTTCTGGAACGCTGAGGATCAAATGTAATCAAATGAAGAAACTATCTTCAGGTCCAGTTTAAAAGTTGAACACACGTGTGAATATTATATAAGTAGTGTTCTGAGTACCGTATTAGAAGTGGTATTTTGGGAATTGCACCAGCAGTGTAGTGGATACAGTACTTACAAAACCTGTTTTACTTCTTTTCAATTTATAAAATTGCGTTTAGAGATTAGTGACATTATATTTGTACTCATGAACGGCATTTGCAATGGAGACAAAAAAATTTATAGTGTCAGTCATCCCAAAATTTAGTTGAGGAAATATCTTTCCAGCATGCTTCGGGTGTCAAACAGGTTGTTAGGTTTAGGACAATTGAGGGATGGCAGGGTGAAATAATGAGTTTGTCACTACATATGGGAAAACTATCATGCATTTTTAGTTTTTGCTGCTAGGGACAACTAGTCAACTAGTCATTCCTGAAGAAGGGCCTGTGCCCGAAACGTCGAATCTCCTGTTCCCTGGATGCTGCCTGACCTGCTGTGCTGTTCCAGCAATAAAGTTTCAACAACTAGTCAATGCAAAACAGGAGAAGAGCTAGGGATCAGAACAGGTTCCAGAAGGAACATAGAAACACAGAAGATAGAAAGCCATTCAGCCCTTTGAATCTGCTTCACCATTCAATGTAACTCAGTTCCCTGTTCCTGCTTTCTCCTCAATACCCTTTGATCCCTTTAGTCCTAACAACGATATATAACTCCTTCTTGAAAACATTCAATATTTTGACTACTTTATGTGGCAGAGAATTCCACAGATGCACTAGTCTCTAGGTGAAGAAATTTCTCCTCAGCTCAGCCGGTGTTTGGAGTGAGTGCACAATCCTCAACACTAACAGGATACAAACAAGCAGCTAAATGAACCACCAAAATTGGTTGAGAGAGGGACAAGACTGGCTCCTTTGGTTGAGAGAGGGACAGGACTGGTTGCTCAATGTTTCAGCATTTTGTTGCTTTAGACGAAGTAGGAAGATAAAAGAAGTGGAGGAGTTGCATTTCTAATCAGGATGCATGTCACATCTGCACTCAGGGAGGACATACTGAAGGGGTCATCCACTGTGGCAATATAGATAGAGCTCAAAAATAAGATAGGTGCAATCACAAGGATAGGATTATACTATAGGCCCCCCAGAATCAACTGAGACATTGAGAAACAAATATGTAGGCAGATTATAGAAAAATGCAATAACAACAAGGTTATCATTGTGGATGATTTTAAATTCGCCAGTATTGACTGGGACTCCCTTAATTCAAGAGACTTAGGTGGGGCAGAAATTATTAAGTGCTTCCAAGATGGTTTCTTGAAACAAAATGTGGATAGTCCAACTAGAGGAGAGACCATACTGCACCTTGTAATGACTAATGAGCCTGGCCAGATGACTGACCTTTCAGTAGGAGAGCTTTTTTGAAATAGTGATCACAACACTTTAAAAGTTAAGATAGCTATGAATAAGGATAAGTACTTACGGAAGGTATTAAACTGGGGGAAGGCAAACTATGTCAGTTTTAGGCAGGAGCTAGGGAAAGTTCATTGTGAGAAGCTGTTATCAGGCAAGTCCATATCTGATGTGTGGGAGTTGTTTGAAGACCTGCTGATCAGACTTCAGGACCTGCATGTTCCAGTAATGAGGAAGGAGAAGGATGGTAAGGTAAGGGGTTGTGAATTTAGTTAAAAGGAAAAAAGAAGCATATGTAAGGTTTAGGAAGCTAAAATCAGACAGGGCCTATGGGGAATATACAGAAAGCAGTAAAGAACTCAAGCAGGAAATTAGGAGAGCAAGAAAGGGCCTTGAAATGACCTTGGCAATTAGATAATTCCAAGGCATTTTATACATGCATTAAAAATAAGAGAATAACTTGGAAAAAGGGAGGACCACTCAAGGATAAAGGAGGGAATTGTGCTTGGAGGCAGAGGATATGGACAAGATCCTAAATGAGCAATTAATATCAGTATTCACCCAGGAGAAGGATATGGAGGATAGTGAGACTTGTGTGGAGCATACTAATATGCTCGGGCAATTTGAGATCAAGCAAGAAGTGGTGTTGGATCTCTTGCAGAGCATTAAGGTGGATAAGTCTGCAGGCCCTGATGCTATCTACCCCAAGGTTTTGGAAGAGGCAAGAGAGGAGATTTCTGGGGTGTTAACCAAGATGTTTGTAGCCTCGCTAGCTGCTGGAGAGGTCCTGGAGCACTGGTGAGTAGCTAATGTTTTCCTCTGTTCGAGAAAGAAATAGGGATGATCTAGGAAACTAGACTGGTGAGTCTCACATCAGCGGAGGGAAAGATAGTGGAGAGAATTCTTAGGGATGGGATTTAAATGCATTTGGAAAAGCATGTCCTAATTAGGGACAGTCAACATGGCTTTGTGTCTTACTAACTTGATTGAATTTTTCGAAGGTGATCGATGAGGGTAGAGCAGTGGATGTTATCTACATGGACTTTAGTAAGGCTTTCCACGAGGTCTCGCATTATAGGCTCATCCAGAAAATTAAGATGCATGGAACTTGGCTGTGTGGAATCAGAATTGGCTTTCCCATAGAAGATAGAGATGGAAGATTGGTTTTCTACCTGAAGGTCCCTGACTAAGAAGTTCTGTAGGGATCCGTACTGATATCTCTACTGTTTATGATAATTATAAATGATGAAATTTACTGTGGAAAAGGATATGGAAGATATAGACTGTAGGGAAATAGATGGTGACATCTTGCAAAATGTCCAGATTACAGAGGAGGAAGTGCTGGATGTCTTGAGGTGGATAAACGTTAAAGGTGGAGAAATCCCCAGAACCTGATCAGGTGCACCCGAGAACTCTGTGGGAAGCTAGAGAAGTGATTGCTGGGCCTCTTGCTGAGATATTTGTATCATCGATAGTCACAGGTGAGGTGCCAGAAGACTGGAGGTTGGCAAACGTGGTGCCACTGTTTAAGAAGGGCGGTAAAGACACGCCAGAGAACTATAAACCGGTGAGCCTGACCTCGATGGTGGGCAAGTTGTTGCAGGGAATCCTGAGTGACAGGATGTACATGTATTTGGAAAGGCAAGAACTGATTCAGAATAGTCAACATGGCTTTGTGTGTGGGAAATCATATCTCACAAACTTGATTGAGTTTTTTAGACCATAAGACCATAAGACATAGGAGCGGAAGTAAGGCCATTCGGCCCATCGAGTCCACTCCGCCATTCAATCATGGCTGATGGGCATTTCAACTCCACTTACCTGCATTAGCCCTTAATTCCTTGTGACATCAAGAATTTATCAATCTCTGCCTTGAAGACATTTAGCATCCTGGCCTCCACT
>NC_057711.1:87377681-87394087 GCF_004010195.1 Chiloscyllium plagiosum
CTCCTTCCTATCGGAAAGATATTGTGAAACTTGAAAGGGTTCAGAAAAGATTTACAAGGATGTTGCCAGGGTTGGAGCTACAGGGAGAGGCTGAACAGGCTGGGGCTGTTTTCCCTGGAGCGTTGGAGGCTGAGGGGTGACCTTATAGAGGTTTACAAAATTATGAGGGGCATGGATAGGATTAATATACAATGTCTTTTCCCTGGGGTGGGGGAGTCCAGAACTAGAGGGCGTAGGTTTAGGGTGAGAGGGGAAAGATATAAAAGAGACCTAAGGACAACTTTTTCACACAGAGGGTGGTACGTGTATGGAATGAGCTGCCAGAGAATGTGGTGGAGGCTGGTACAATTGCAACATTTAAGAGGCATTTGGATAGGTATATGAATAGGAAGGGTTTGGAAGGATATGGGCCGGGTGCTGGCTGGTGGGACTTGATTGGGTTGGGATATCTGGTCGGCATGGACGGGTTGGACCGAAGGGTCTGTATCCATGCTGTACATCTCTATGACTCTATGACTTGGATGAAAATGAAGATAGGTGGGTTAGTAAGTTTGCAGATGATACAAAGATGGTTGGGGTTGTGGACAGAGTAGTAGATTGTCAAAGGATGTAGTGGGATATACATCAGTTGCAGATATGGGCAGAGAAATGGCAGATGGACTTTAATCTGAGTAAGTGTAAGGTGCTGCATTTTGGGAGATCAATTGTTAAAGAAAACCATACAATTAATGGCAGGATTATGTACAGAGGGATCTTGGGATTTAAGTCCATAGCTCCCTGAAGGTGGCCATGCAAATAGTTAGGGTGGGAAAGAAGACATATGGCATGTTTGCCTTTATTTGTCAGGGAATTGAGTATAAGTGTCAGGATATCTTGTTGCAGATTTATAAGACTTTGGTTAGGCCACATTTAGAGTATTGCATTCAGTTCTGATTGCAATATTACAGAAAGGATGTGGAGGCTTTGGAGAGGGTGCAGAAGAGGTTTACCAGGATTCTGCCCGGGTTAGAGGGTATAAGTTATAAGGAGAAACTAGAAGACTTTGGGTTGTTTTCTCTGGAGCGGTGGAGGCTGAGGGGAGATTTGAAAGAAGTTTATAAAATTATGAGATGTATAGCTGGGATAGATGTTCAGAGTATTTTTCCCAGAGTTGAAATGTCTAACACTAAGGGACATTCATTTAGGGTGAGAGGGTAAAAGTTAAAAGGAGACACAAGGAGCAAGGTTTTTTTACACAGAGAGTGGTACAAGTCTGGAATGCTCTGTCAGGGGTGGTGGTGGAGGCAGATACGATAGGGGTATTTAAGAGATGTCTGGATAATCACATAAATATGCAAGGAATGGAAGGATATGAACTAATGGCAGACAGAAGAGATTAGTTTAATTTGGCGTCATGTTTGGCACAACATGTGGCCGAAGGGCCCACTCCTGTGCGGTACAGTTCACTGTTCTCACCAGACAGTAACAAATAAAAACACCTGCAGGCAATGAAATAGATCTATATGCAGTCAGAGGGAGTATTGCATTGTCAGAGATGCAGTCTTTCAGAAAACCCACTGCAGTTTCAACTGGATAGACAAGAATACAATCAATGAGTATAGGCTGATCCATTTGGATGGTAATGGAAAAGTGTTGGTGTAGGAAGGCAAAATGTTGGAATAGGAAGATGTGTGGCCAATCATATGAAAGGCAATAAGTAGCTCCATGAGGAAAGAAAATCTTCTATCCTTACCTGATCGGGCCTGTATGTGACTCAAGACACAGAGCAATGTAGTTGGCTGCTAACTGACATTTGAAATAGTCTAAGAGCTTATCTGTTCATACGCAAAGACAGATGAGCAACAAACGCTGGCCTTGACAGCAATTCCCAGATTCTACCCAATTTATTTTTAGAAAAAACAGATTGATGTGAGAATATTTACTTTTCTCAGTTACATAGGACATTGTTATGACTCTGATAAAAGTGGCTTTTCTATTGTTACAAGGATGGAAACCTGATTGGAGAGGTGCTGGGAAAAAAATTTATGTATTTAAGAGCAAAGAAATATTGGACAGCAGGCATTTATTTGTAGGAGTGGGGCAATACCTGAGAAGGGTGAGATCATCTTCAAATAACAGAAGAACCAAGAAGTGAGACGGTCAGTTGTTTTATGGGAATAGGGCCAAGGGAATAGGTGATGGGTCCCAAGAGCAATTTGAGATCAGAGAAGTGATGAAGGGAGATAGGAGAGAAACTAGCAAAGGTGGGGTTTCAGGGCTAAGGAAAGCTTGAACCTTTGGAAAAATTTGGCCCCTGGTGCTCAGAGAAGGAGGATAGGTAGCAGAGTGAGCGAAAGCAATCCATGATTCTTACATCTGTTGGAGGTAACAGCAGTAGAAGACAAGTGATAGCAGTTTAACAATATGGATTTTAGTTCAGCACAGAAACCTGCGGTTATTTTTACATTCTAGGGTGATCTCAGAATAGAGAGCAGGAATTTATAATGCATTATTGTCTAGTCAGATAGTGATGAATGATGATTAAACTGATTATCCACTACATGATATGTGGGTCCTATCAAGGTGAGATTGAGTAACAGTGAAAACGAAGGTATAGTCGAGTCAATTAATAACTGTAGAAATGTTGGTCAAGACAGGGCTGAACTGCTGGACAGTCAAGATTTGAAAGCACAATTGTGGGTGAAATAGAGGAAATTTTAGATGAAATAGAATTAAGAAGGACTGAAAGTGGGAAGGAGGATGTATGTGATGAAAATTGCAAGGGATTGAGTTTAGACGGCCTTATCTGTGATTGACAGAATATGAGTAGTGACGCCATGCAAAATGGTTGGTTACACCATGGACTGAGAAGAGAAAAATTAAAGAAGGACAGGAGGGCAGTCCATTCAGGAAAATGAGCATGATGAATTGGGACAGAGGTTGAAATCACAGGGATTGGTTGCTATAATTGCTGACAGAGATGTTTTTAAAGGTATGGGCAATACAGAACAAGGTATCAGGAGAGGAAGAACAAGACAAGACCTGCAAAATGAGGAGGGAGTGAAGGAACAGAAGGAAAATGAGAAGAATCTTCCTGTACACCTCAGTTCACCAGATTTCTGTTCAAACAAGTTGCTCAGCCAATGTTCTACGGTACATACTCCACTTACTTATCATGCTTTAACTATTCACATACTTTAGCTCTCATATTTTCATTCCTGCAGTTATGCCATCTCATGCTTCATAATAATACTTCTGTAATTTAACTGTCATGTCCATCTAACCACATTACAAGCTTTTCTTCAGGATGTAGTATTTTCCCATCTGCCTTTACTTTGCTCTGTTGTTACCCATCTCCCACTGTTGTTGTTACCAGATGTATTTATGGTTTTCCTAGTCCCACTGGTGGGTTCTTAATTGGAAAGACAAGGGAATGTTTCTGTTATCAATTACCTCAAAATTATGTTTCTGTATATCAACCTTTCTAAGACTGGAAACAGTTTCTCTGTATTTACCCTCTCAAAAGTTGGATGGTATAGATCATCTCTATCAAACCTCCTCAAAGCCTTCCCCTTTTTAGCTGGCACTAACCAGTATCATAGAGTCATAGACTCCTACAGCATGGAGACAGCCCCTTTGGTCCAAATAGATCCATGACAACCAAAATGTCCATCCACACTAACCCCATTTCCCTGCACTTGGCCCATATCCTTCTAAACTTTTCCTATCCATATATTTGTCCAAATGCCTTTTAAATGTTGTTAGTGTAACCATCTCAACCACTTCCACAGGCAGCTGCATTCCATATGCATGCCACTCTCAGGTTCCCTTATATTCTTTCCCCTCTAACCTTAAACTGATGCCTGTAGTCCTCAATTCCCCAACCCTGGGAAAAAAACTGAGTGCGTTCACCCTGTCCATGCTTCTCATGATCTTACACACTTTTATAAATCACCCCTCAGTCTCTTATGCTTGAAAGAAAAAAAGTCCTAGCTTAGAACATAGAACAGTACAGCACAGTACAGGCTCTTCAGCCCACAATGTTGTGCCAAGCATTGATCTTAATCTAAGATCAACCTAACTTACACACTCTTCAATTTACTGCTGTCCATGTGCTTGTCCAGCAGTCACTTAACTGTCTCTAATGTCTTTGACTCTACAACCACACTGGCAATGCATCCCACGCACCCACCACTCACTGTATAAAGAACCTACCTCTGACATCTTCCCTATACCTTCTTCCAATCACCTTAAAATTATGATCCCTCATGACAGCCATTTCTACTCTGCGGAATCGTCTCTGACTATCTACTATATCTATGCTGCTCATTACCTTATACATCTCTATCAAGTCACCTCTCTTCCTTCTTGTCTCCAATGTGAAAAGCCCTAGCTCACTCAACCTCTCCTCATAAGACGAGCCCTCCAATCCAGGCAGTATCCTGGTATATCTCTTCTGCACCCTTTCTAAAGCAACTACATCTTCCAATAATAAGGTGACCAGAACTGGACACAATATTCCAAATGTGATCTAACCAGGGTATGATAGAACTGCAGCATAACCACACAGCTCTTAACCTCAATCCCCCTGTTAAAAACCTAAAACACCATATGACCTCTTAACAACCCTATCAACTTGGGTGGCAACTTTGTGGGATCTATGTACGTGGACACCAAGATTCCACTGTTCCTCCACACTGCCAAGAATCCTGTCTTTAATCCTGTATTCAGCATTCAAATTTGTCCTTTCAAAATGAATCACTTCACATTTATCCAGGTTGAGCTCATATGCCATTTCTCAACCCAGCTTTGCATCCTGTCAACATCTTCTTGTAGCCTGAACAGCCCTCAACGCTATCTACAATGCCACCGATCTTTGTATCAACAGCAAACTTACTAACCCACCCTTCCACTTCTTCATCCAAGTCATTTATAAAAATGACAAAAAGCAGACACCCAAGAACAGATCCCTGTGGGACAACACTGGTCACCAACCTCAAGGAGGAATACTTTCAATCCAATACCACTCGCTGTCTTCTTTCGGCCAGCCAATTCTGTATCCAGGCAGTCAAATTTCCTTGTATCCAATACTTCCTAACTTTCTGAATGAGCCTAACGTGGGGAAACTTACCAAATGCCTTACTGAAATCCATATACACCACATCCACTGCTCGACTTTCATCAACTTGTCTTGTCACATCCTCAAAGGAGCTCAATAAGGCTTGTGGGGCATGATCTGCCCCTCACAAAGCCATGCTGACTATCTTTAATCAAGCTATGTTTTTCCAAATAGTCATAAATCCTATCTTTCAGAATCCTTTTCAGTATCTTGCTTACTACAGACGTAAGACTGACTCGTCTATAATTCCCAGGGATTTCCCTATTCCCTTTCTTGAACAGAGGAACAACATTTGCCTCCCTCCAATCATCCAGTACTACCCCCAGAGAGAGTGAAGATGCAAAGATCATTGCCAGATGCCCAGCAATCTCATTCCTCACGTCCCATAGTAACCTTGAGTATATCTGATCCAGACCTGGGGACCTATCTATTTTGATGCTTCCCAGAATTTCTAACACATCCACTTTTTTAATATCAATCTGTTCAAGCCTATTAACCTGGTCCACAGTATTCTCACTATCAACAAGTAGCCTCTCTCTAGTGAATACTGAAGCAAAAAGCTCATTAGAGCCTCCCATACCTCTTCAGACTCTAGGCACAAGTTCCCTTCACTATCCCTGATCGACCCTACCCTCTCTCTGATCATTCTCTTATTCCTCATTTACATGTAGAATGCCTTTGGTTTTTCTCTAATCCTTCCCACCAAGGTTTTTTAATGCCTCCTCTTAGCCCTCCTCAGTCCATTTTTGAGTTATTTCCTAGCTACCTTGTAATCCTCTAAAGCTGTACCAGATCATTGCTTCCTCAACCTTAAGTGCACTTTTTTCTTGCTCTTGACTAGAAGCCCCTCTTCTCCTGTCATCCAAGGCTCCTTCACCTTACCAATCCTTGCCTGTCTCAGTGGGACAAAGTTATCCAGCACTTGCAACAACTGCTCCTTAAACAGCCTCCACATTTTTGTTGTGCATTTCTCGTAGAACAATTTTTCCCAATTTATACTCCACAGCTCCAGTCCAAGAGCAGTATAATTTCCTTTCCCTCAATTAAATACCTTCCCATACTGTTTGTCCCTATCCCTCTCCAAGGCAATGTGAAAATGAGGCAGTTGTTGTCACTGTCATCAAAATGCTCTCTCTCCAAGAGATCTGACACCTGGCCTGGCTAGTTGCCTAGCACCAATTCAAATATGGCCTCCCCCCAATCAACCTATTGAGTCAGGAATCCTTCCTGGACACACCTGACAAAATCAGCTTCATCCAGACCATCTGTACTAAGGAGGTTCCAATCAATATTGAGGAAGTTGAAGCCACCCATAACAACTAACTCTGTTACATTCTGCACCTTTCCAAGATCTGCTGTTCAATCTGTTCTTCCATCTCTCTGCTGCTATTGGGGAGATCTATAGAAAACACCCAATAAAGTGACTGCTCCATTCCTGAAACTGACTTCCACCCATACTGACTCAGTAGACAAACCCTCCTCAACAACCTCCTTTTCCGCAGCTGTACTGGACTCTCTAATTAACAATGCTACTCTCCCTCCTCTTTTAGCTCCAGCCCCCCACCTTTAGATTAAAAAATCTAAACCCTGGAACACCCAGCAACCATTCCTGCCTCTGTGAAATCCATGTCTCCGTTATGGCCACAACATCGTAATTCCAAGTACTGATCCATGCTCCAAGCTCATCACTCTTATTCCTGACACTCCTTGCATTGAAACAGACACTTTAACCCACCATTTTGCCCTATCAATTGTGTATCCTTCCTGACACACTCTCTGCATTTTGTTTCTGTCCATTTAACAACTACCCTCTCCTCTGATCTGTAGTTCTGATTCCAAACCGTCTGTCAAACTAGTTTCAACCTTCCCGAAGTGTTCTAGCAAATCTCCAGGCAGGACATTAGTGCCCTCCAATTAAAGTGCAACCCATCCTTCATGTACAGGTCCCACCTTCCCCAAAAGGTACCCCAGTGATCGTCATATCTGAAGCCCTCCCTGCTGCAGCAGCCTTGTAGCCAGGTGTTTAGCTGCACTCACTCTCTGTTCCTCACCTCATTAGCAAA
Organism: Chiloscyllium plagiosum; assembly: GCF_004010195.1. NCBI lineage: Eukaryota > Metazoa > Chordata > Chondrichthyes > Orectolobiformes > Hemiscylliidae > Chiloscyllium > Chiloscyllium plagiosum. The sequence goes on from NC_057711.1 coordinate 87,384,843, forward strand.
TGTCACCAGTAGTAATCCTGAGATTATTATGCTGTTTGTCCTGCTTATTAGCTTCCAAGCTAATTCCCTGAAATCTCCTTAGATCTCCTCCCTATATCTCAGACCCTTGAGACCTGGCAACATTGTTGTAAATTTCTTTTGCACTCTTTCCAGTTTAGTAACATCGTTCATATAGCAAGGTGTCATCCAAGGCACCACCTTCATTTTACCAATCCTTGCCTGTCTCAGTGGGACAAAGTTATCCAACATTTGCAACAATTGCGGCCTCACCAACATCCTGCACAAGTGCAATACAACTTCTCAAGTTCTATACTCAGTGCCTGACTGAAGGCCAGTGTGCCAAAAGCCTTCTTCACTGCCCTGTCTACCTGTGACTTCACTTTCAGAGAACTGTGCACCTGAACTCCAAGGTCCTTCTGTTCCATTACATTCCTTAAGGCCCTACCATTCATCATGAAACTCCTACCTTGACTTGACTTTCCAATGTGCAAGACCTCACACCCTATATTGAACTCCATTTTCCATTTCTCAGCTCAAGGTCCTACTCCAATTTCTGATAACCTTCCTCACCATCCATGGTATCCCCTATTTTAGTGTCATTTGCAAAGTTAATGATCATGCCTTGCACATTCTCATCCAAATCACTGATATAGATGGCAAACAGTAATGGGACCAGCACTGACCCCTGAGGCACTCGAGTCACAGGCCTCCAGTCTGACAAGCATCCTTCCACTGTTACCCTCTGCTTCCTACCATCAAGCCAATTGTGTATCCAATTTGCCAGCTCACTCTGGATTCCATGCAATCTAACATTCCAGAGCAGGCTGCCATATGGAACCTTATCAAAGGCCTTACTGAAATCCATATAGACTAGGTCTGCTGCCCTGTCTGGTCACTTCACCAAAGAACTCTGGCAAATTTGTGAGGCATGATCTCCCACGCACAAAGCCACGCTGACTATTCTAATCCAACCATGTCTTTCAAAATGCATGTGTATTTTATCTCTCAGAATCTTCTATAGTAACTTACCCACCACAGATGTAAGCTTACTGGTCTATAGTTCCCAGGCTTTTCTTTGCTGCCCTTCTTGAATAAGGTGTAATCCAAGATGGAGATTGAGAAAAAATTGTGGCTGTAAGAGCTGCTCTTTTTTTTGAGGTATTTTAGGTGTTGGAGGTGATTTCCTTGAATATCAGGAGCAGCAAATACTGTTTTATAGGCTGTTGCATTGTTTTGGAACTTTGGGGGAAAAAGGGATTTTTAAAAGGGAGAAAGACAGACAAAAGGCAGCAACCACATGCTAAGTGGGGGAGAGAGAGAAAGAAACCTACACTGTTAACTGACACAGCAGTGATTCTTCATAGTTTCTTCCTTTGCTGCATGGATTCATGTATCTCTGGACATTGGAGTGCATCTGGGAAAAATTAACACACAGCAAAATTCATAGCTGACCTTGGAGGAACTTGTATGGGAGAACTCACAGCATAGGACTAGATAAGTGCATAGTTTTTTAATGTGTAACCTTGCTGTACAGTAATGAGTAGAATGAGTTATTTCTTGATCATACGTTTTATTGAAATCTGTCTCTTGCTTAGATTTTAAAAATATAAACCATAAGTACTAAGTTAGCCTGGAGCAGTGATTTGTTTTAGAGCAAAAAGATGGTGCTATTTTCTAGAGCTGTTGATAGTGAAGGAGCAAAGTTTAGTGGAGTGATATTCTCTTCTTGTCAGCTGTGGGAGTTTAGGAAGAGTTTCCATGTTACTGATTATTATGTCTGCAGGAAGTGTCTTTGGTTGTGAATCTTATCATATTTCATGGATCAGTTAGAGTGACAGTTAGAAGAAATGGATGACAGCGAAAGGGACAAAAGCCACAGATACAGTCAGATAGATGGTTTACCTCCAGGAAAGATAGGAGGGATAGGCAAGTAGTGCAGGAGTCTTATGTGACTATCCCCATTTCAAACAAATATGCTGTTTTGGAAAATGTAGGGGGTGATGGACTCTCAGAGGAAAGTAGTACGAACAGCCAAGTTTCTGGTATCAAGGCTGGCTCTAATATAACGAGGGGTTCACTGGGTTCCTAGTGATGGATTGGGATAGGGAACTCTCTAGTCAGAGACACTGAAAGATGTTTCTGTGGCCAGCAATGAAAAGTCAGAATGGTGTGTTGCCTTCCTGGTGCCAGGATCAAGGATATCTCAGAGAGGGTGCAGAAATTTCTCAAAGGGGAGACAGATCAGCAGGAGGTCATTGTATACATTGGAACCAATAACAAAGGAAGGGAAAAGAATGAGACTCAGAAGGGGGAATATAGAAAGTTAGGCAGGAATTTAAAAAGAAGTCCTCGAGGGTAGTGATATCTGGATTACTCCCAGTGCTACGACCTAGTGAGGGCAGGAATGGAAGGATAGAGCAGATGAATGCATGGCTCAAGAGCTGGTGCAGGGGAGGAGGGTTCATTGGAATCTCTTCTGGGGTAGAAGTGATATGTTTAAGAAGGACAGATTGCATTTGAATTGGAAGGAGACTAATAAACTGGCAGGGAGATTTGCCAGAGCTGCTTGGGAGGATTTAAACTAGTAAGGTGGGGGCATGGGAACCAGGGAGATAGTGAGGAAAGAGATCAATCTGAGACTGATGCATTTGGAAAGGGAGTGAGTCAAACAGTCAGGGCACACAGGAACAAAGCAGAGAACAACATACGACTGATAAATTAAACTGCATTTACGTCAATGCAAGAGGCCGAACAGGGCATGGTTAGGAACATGGGACTGGGATATCATATCAATTACAGAAACATGGCCCAGGGATGGAGAGGGCTGGCAACGTAATGTTCCAGGATACAAGTGCTACAGGAAAGACAGAAAGGAGGCCAGGAGAGGAGTGGGAGTGCCATTTTTGATAAGGGACAGTAGTACTGCAGTACTTAAAGTGGATAATCCTGGGAATATATTCAGGGAAGCTACTTGGGTGGAACTGAGAAATAAGAAAGTGATGATCACCTAATTGGGATTGTATTATAGACTCCTTAATAGTCAGCTGGAAATTGATAAACAAATTTGTAAGGAGATTTCAGTTATCTGTAAGAACAATAGGGTGGTTATGGTAGTGGGTTTTAACTTGCCAAACATAGACTAGGACTGTCATTATGGGAAGGGTTTAGATGGAGTGGATTTTTAAAACTGTATACAAGAAAAATTTCTGATTCAATATGTGGATGTACCTACTAGAGAAGGTGCAAAACTTGAACTACTCTTGGGAAATAAGGCAGGGCAGGTGACTGAGGCATCTTTGGGGCCAGCAACTATAATTCTATTAGTTTTAAAATAATGATGGAAAAGGATAGACTGGATCTAAAAGTTCAAGTTCTAAATTGGAGGGAGGCTAATTTTGACGGTATTAGGCAAGAACTTTCAAAAGCTGATGTTTGCAGGTAAAGGGATGGCTGGAAATTGAGAAGCCTTAAATATGAACTTGATTGAGTTTTTTGAAGAAGTAACAAAGAAGATTGATGAGAGCAGAGTGGTGGACATGATCTATATGTAATTTAGTAAGGTGTTTGACAAGGTTCCCCATGGGAGACTGGTTGGCAAGGTTAGATCTCATGGAATACAGGGAGAACTAGCCATTTGGATACAAAACTGGCTCAAAGGTAGAAGACGGAGGGTGGTAGTGGAGGGTTACTTTTCAGACTGGAGGCCTGTGACCAGTGGTATGTCACAAGGATTGGTGCTGCATCCACTGCTCTTCACCATTTATACAAATGATCTGGATGTGAACGTAATAGGTCTAATTAGTAAGTTTGCAGATGACACCAAAATTGGAGGTGCAGTGCACAGTGAAGAAGGTTACCTCAGTACAATGGGATCTTGATCAGCTGGGCCAAAGGGCTGAGCGGGAAATGGAGTTTAATTTAGATAAATGCTGTATTTTGGAAAAGCAAATCTTCGCAGCACTTATACACTTAATGGTAAGGTCCTATGGAGTGTTGGTGAACAAAAAGACCTAGGAGTGCAGTTGCTTAGTTCCCTGAAAGTAGAGTCGCAGTTAGATAGGATAGTGAAGAAGGTGTTTGGTATGCTTTCCTTTATTGGTCAGAGTATTGAGTATAGGAGTTGGGAGGTCATGTTGAGGCTGTACAGGACATTAGTTAGGCCACTGTGGGAATACTGCATGTAATTCTGGTCTCCTTCCTTTTGGAAGGATGTTGTGAAACTTGAAAGGGTTCAGCAAAGATTTACAAGGACGTTGCAGGAGAGGTTGAATAGACTTGTGCTGTTTTCTCTAGATTGTCAAAGGCTGAATGGTAACCTTAGAGAGGTTTATGAAATCATGAAGGACATGGATAGGATAAATAGACAAGGTCTTTTATCTGGGGTGGGGGAGTCCATAACTAGAGGGCATTGGTTTAGGTGAAAGGGAAAAGATATAAAAGGGACCGAACGGGCAACGTTTTCACGCAAAGATTGGTGCGTGTGTGGAATAAGCTACCAGAGAAAGTGGTGGTGGCTAATACAACTACAGCATTTAAAAGGCATCAGGATGGGTATATGAACAGAAAGGGTTTAGAGGGATATGGGCCAAGTGCTGGCAAATGGGACTTGATTAGGTTAGGATATCTTGTTGGCATGAATGAGTTGGATCAACGGGTTTATTTCCATGTTGTGCATCTCTATGACTCTACTTGCTACTCTCCAGTCTTCCAGTACCATACCCATGACTAACGATAATGCCAAATAACAACCAGTGCTTTCTGTCGGTTTGGGGTGGGAGGGTGAGGAGAAGACATTTTAATATGTAGTCCCACTTCTACCCAGTCCTTCACCATTCCTTCAGACAGTATGCAGCATTTTTGGCATTCTTCATCAATGTACTGTGTCTTGAACATCAATATCATACTTGGAAGGTGTGCCAGATGATCAACTTCCACACCCCCATGTTTACATTTATGTAGCTTAAAATCTTGTATACCTTTGATATATTTTAGAATTATGGTCAAGTTCAGGGTGTCATGCAATTTGAAATTTAGTAAATGGCTAGGAATATAGTCATCTTCAGGAGGAGAAAGTCAAACCAAAATGCAGCACCTTGCATTTATCTAAATTAAACTCCATCTGCCACTCAGCCCATTAGCCTGCCTGATCAAGGTCCCATTGTACTCTGAGGTAACCTTCTTCACTGTGCACTGCAGCTCCAATTTTGGCGTCATCTACAAACTTACTAATTAGACCTCCTACGTTCATATGCAAATGGGCAGATTCCTAGCATTTTAAATTTAATGCAGAGAAGCATGAAGAATAATAAAGGTGGTAATATAAATTATTTAGAACAATTTTAAAAATGGATGCAGGAACAGAAAAATCATGGCAGTCTTAAGTGACTTCAAAGGACAAATTAACAAAGTTAGTGCAGAATAATGTTAACAACCCTCCTGTTTTCTGTATGAGTCAAAGAGGATGGGTGATCTGCTTGCTGAGCACTGCTTTCGCAACTATAGCGAATACATCATTGTGCATGGGGGTGAACAATAGCAAATCCTGTGGCACAGAGGTGGTTCAACAGCATCACCATCTCAAAAGCTAACTTGCCCAATATCGGGACATTAATCACTGAAAATAAGAATACTGAATAGGATATGTTGTCCATGTGCATGCCAGGCACCAAATTCCAGAAACAACTGCTCTAATTGGAATTCAGTTGCATCAGGAAACACATGGAAGGATCGCAAAAATGCTTGAGAGATGTTATCTAAAGATGCTTGAATATATCAAATATTTTTGCCAACTTGTGGGAGCCTTTGACTCATGAGTGACCAAAATGGAAAAGGCTCATTAAATAAAGCACTTAACATATCAAGAGGCCTCATCAAGAAATTACACAGGTTCAATGTGGAGCATACACACCTCCAAGAAACCCATCTTGCCAAACCTTTAGGTACCACCTGCCCCACAAAGTCTATATATCCCACATTAGACTTCCCATCAGTTCAGAATCCATCAAACAGATATGAAGCAAATCGTCACTGATCCTGAAAGGTTACATAATAGCAGTGCTTTGATTAGTATGGTTTGCTACCAACTATGAAGTCCTTTCTAGACTGACGCCCCCCCCCCCCAACGCCCCCCATTGCTTCATTGCTGATTGTGAGGAGGACAATAGTGGGGCAATAATAGAAAGTCCTTGAAACTGCCAAGAGTACCGCTAGCAAATGAGGAAATGAGACAGAGAGAAAGAGAGAGAGAGTGAGAGATAGAGAGAAGACAGAACTTAGCAAACTCTTAATTTTAGGTAATGAGGTGATGCATTTTGGTACAGCCAGTCAGGGTATGACTTATACATTTAATGGTAAAGTCTTGGGGTGTGTTATCATACAAAGGGACCTTGGGGTTCAGGTTCATAGGTACTTGAAAGTCGAGTTACAGGTAGACAAAGTAGTGAAAAAGGCATTTTGTATGTTTGCCTTTATTGGTTAGAAACTTGATTTTTATTGGTCAGTGCATTGAGTATAGGAATTTGGAGGTCATGTTGCGGCTGTACAGGACATTGGTTTACTGCATTCTGTTCTGGTCTCCCTGCTATAGAATGAACGTTGTGAAACTTGAAAGGGTTCAGAAAAGATTTCCAAGGCCATTGCCAGGTTTGGAGTGTTTGAGTTATAGGGAAAGGCTGAATAGGCTTAGGCTGTTTTCCCTGGGGCATAGGAGACTGTGGGGTGGCCTGATCAAAGTTTACAAAATCATGAGAGGCATGGATAGGGTTAATAGGTAAGGGAGTTCAAAACTAGAGGTCATAGATTTAAGGTGAGAAAGGAAAGATTTAGAAGGGACCTAAGGGGAAATATTTTCATGCAGAGGATGGTACGTGTATGGAAAGAGCTGTCAGAAGCAGGCTGGAAGAGATACAATATTTAAAAAGGATTGGGATGGGTTTAGAGAGATACGGGCCAAATGCTGGCAAATGGAACAAAATTAATTTAGAATATCTGGTTGGTATGGTTGAGTTGGATCGAATGGTCTGCTACTGTGCTGGACATCTCTGTGACCCTATGGGGGGAGGAACAAATTTGGAGAAACAGATTCATAGCAGCCTGGGATATGCGCTTGCTGTATTTTATTCCAGAAGTCAGGCAGCTTTCATTGAGGACTGAGTATGATGTCTTTGAGGCATGGCAGTCTCTGAATTGAATTAGGTTTATTTTAGTTTATCATTTTCAGAGCTTGTTGTATATTATGAAACGTCAAAGAATTGTACGAAAATTTTAGTTGCGAGTTATCTATATCAGTTGTGCATTCACTGAATCAGAAAAGAATAAAGCTGCAGACCACTTTGCACAACATCAGGATGTCCGGCAATCTTCTACAAACAACAATTATTATAATAACCAGAACATCGGCTTTTAGTTGTTCAAGGAAGAAATTCAAATCAGACCCCGTCCCACCCCCCAAAAAAACCCTGTTCCTTCAATGAAGCCTTTAGGAATCATTCTTCCCTCAGGGGAAGGGATATTGCTACCAGATCGACGAGAGTTTAATGTGTCGTTCGAAGTAGCACTCGGACATAATCTCAAAAGTTTCTATTCAGTGGTGCTCCACTTCCCTCATAACACCCGGTCCCAGTGAAATGCAGACATTTAACAGAAAAAAGTTTGCAAATTTTATAACAAATTGATCCTTTCAATGGTGAGTGGTTCTTGTGTTTCGAAAGTTTCACCTTCAAAGATATGTGCAAGTTTTAAAACTTTGTAGGGCATTCCTTTCTGCGTTATATTAGCACAACTGTATTAGAACGCCGTGTAATCTTAAAAAAGTTACCTGCCCATTCGCCCAAAGATCGGAAGAAGGAATTCGGCACTCCAACCCATTTCGTCAGTATCAAATACTTCAGGCACTTCGTTATTTGTAGAAAAATTTTACAGATAGTAAATATGCCGAACAAAATAAATGCGTTCTCCGTGAATGTTTCCATTGTTGCAGTACACACAGTCACAGTAACCTGTGATGATGAGACTGGTTGGGCTGTCAGCTTTCAAAATATCCCAAGCTACTTGTCAATCACAAACCGTTGCCATAGGAACCGCAAAACACTACCAATCAAGATTGACTTGGAGATGCCGGTGTTGGACTGGGGTGTACAAAGTTAAAAATCACACAACACCAGATTATAGTCCAACAGGTTTAATTGGAAGCTAGTGTACTTCCTATTAAACCTGTTGGACTATAACCTGGTGTTGTGTGATGTTTAATCAAGATTGAGTCCTGGTTACTGGGCCCGCATTTTAACCAACGGAGACTTTACTGTTAGGGAGCAATTGTGGTGATAATTTCAGAGTTCTCCTTTATAGTGTCAGAGAAAACAGATCCTTTGGTTGAACTAGTCCACGCTAACCATGTTCCCAAACTAAATTAGTTCAACTTGCCTGCGCTTAGCCAATATACCTCCAAAACTTTCCTATTAATGAACATATCCAAATGTCTTTTAAATGTTGTAACCGTACCTGCATCCACCACTTTCTCAGGCAGTTCGTTCCACATGGGAACCACTCTGTATAAAAAAAGTTGCCCTTTATGTCCTTTTTAAATCTTTCTGCTCTCACCTTAAAAAATATGCCCCTTAGTTTTGAACTCAGCATCCTAGGGAAAGTCTGTAGTCATTCACTTTATCTAAGAGCTTTACAGTCCAAGGCATGTTACATTGAAACCCTCAAGCTACAGGAACCAAGGGAGAAATTTCAGGTTATTCCCTGTTATAATCCCTCACTGCATATTGTACAAACTTGCAAATTGACAAAAGACTGCGACACTCCAATCTAACTTCAATTACACTACAAAGACAAAGTCATGTTGTCAATCTGCCAACCAATCATCGCTTTTTCTCCTGCATTATATTTTGTCATCATTTGAAATGGATCATTGTTGCATTTAGAACTGAAAATGTGTTGCTGGAAAAGCACAGCAGGTCAGGCAGCAACCAAGGAGCAGGAGAATTGATGTTTCGGGCATGAGCCCTTTTTCAGGAATGAGGAAAGTGTGCCAAGCTGGCTAAGATAAAAGGTAGGGAGGAGGGACTGGGGGAGGGGCATTGGAAATGCGATAGGCGGAAGGAGGTTAAGGTGAGGGTGATAGGCCGGAGTGGGGGATGGGGACGGAGAGGTCAGGAAGAAGATTGCAGGTTAGGAAGTGGTGCTGAGTTCGAGGGTTGGGACTGAGACAAGGTGGGAGGTGGGAAAATGAGAAAAATGGA
>NC_057711.1:87394145-87454868 GCF_004010195.1 Chiloscyllium plagiosum
TACCTTCCTAACCTGCAATCTTCTTCCTGACCTCTCTGCGCCCACCCCCACTCCGGCCTATCACCCTCACCTTATCACCCTCACCTTAACCTCCTTCCACCTATCGCATTTCCAACGTCTCTCCCCCAAGTCCCTCCTCCCTACCTTTTATCTTAGCCTGCTGGGCACACTTTCCTCATTCCTGAAGAAGGGCTCATGCCCGAAACGTCAATTCTCCTGCTCCTTGGATGCTGCCTGACCTGCCGCGCTTTTCCAGCAACACATTTTCAGCTCTGATCTCCAGCATCTGCAGACCTCACTTTCTCCCCATTGTTGCATTTAGCCTGTTGTCTAGTTCCTTCTTAAAACAAGTTAAACAATTCCAACCAGAAAGTTTTGCATGAATTCTCTCAAGTGTCCCACAATACCAAAATGCTCAACCACTATGAACATAAGATGTCTCAACTTTATTAAAAAATAAGCTACAATAACCATTAATGCTAAACTTACTATCTCTAATCCTATTAGGTCCCTTGAGCTTACAATACTTCCCAAGTCTCTTGTGGATGTATGCTGTTGCTCTTTCTCGGGTGTTGTTTCTTCCTCTGTGAACTGCAAAGCTAGTTTCTCTCCTTCCATATTGTTATGCCAATATCATGAGCATCTGGATGCAATATTTGCATAATGTCTGGTGTCTATTGTGATGTCAGAGTTTTTTCTTGGCCAAGAACACAGCATCCCTTGCAGTTTGGCCAGGTTAGCAATCTATCTATGTTTTAACTGATCTATGACTTAAGTCCACATACCTGCCTTCAGTCCATGTTCCCTGAATACTTTTGATTAATAAAATGGATCTTTCAAATTTAAAATTAACAACTGATCTAGCCATTGTGGGACAGTGTTCCAAACCTCTACTACCTTTCCTGTGTAGAAGTGCCTGCTAACATCTCTCGTGAACATCTCTCTTGATAATTTTCAGACTATGCCCCTTGAATCTGCAACCAATGGAACTAGTTTATCTTTAGCTGCCCTGACCTTTGAAGTTAATATACAATACACTAGTACAATATAATAATTAATGGTGTAGTGGCCAACAAAGGTTACCTTAGAGAACAATGGGACCTTGATCAGATGTACCAATGGGCCAAGGATGGCAAATGGAGTTTAATCTAGATAAATGTGAAGTGTTGCATTTGAGAAAGGCAAATTAGGGCAGGACTTATGCACTCAGGACTTAGGTCCTGAGGAGTGTTGTTGAACAAAGAGGCTTTGGAGTGCAGGTTCATAGTTCCTTGTTTAGTGGAGTTGCCTGTGGACAGGATAGTGAAGAAGGTGTTTGATATGCTTGTCTTTATTGGTCAGTGCATTGAGTACAGGAGCTGGGGAGATCATTTTGCAGCTGTACAGGATGTTGGTTAGCACACTTTTGGAATACTGCATTCAATTCTGATCTCCCTGTTATAGGAAGGAGTTGTGAAACTTGAAAAGGTTCAGAAAAGATTTACAAGGATGTTTCCAGGGTTAGAGGGTTTGAGCTACAGAGAGAGGCTGAATAGGCTGGGGCTGTTTTCTCTGGAGCGTTGGAGGCTGAGGAGTGACCTTATAGAGGTTGATAAAATCATGAGGGGCATGGATTTGGTGAACAAACAAAATCTATTCCCCAGGGTGTGGGAATCTAAAATTAGAGGGCATAGGTTTATGGTAAGAGGGGAAAGATTTTAAAGGGACCTAAGTGACAACTTTTTCATGCAGACTGTGGTGCATTTATGGGATGAACTGCCACAGGAAGTGCTGGAGGCTGGTACAATTATAACATTTAAAAGACATCAGGACAGTTATGAATAGAAAGGGTTGAGTGGGATATGGGCCAAATGCTGGCAAATGGGACTAGATTAATTTATTATATCTTGCTGGGTATGGACAAGTTGGATTAAAGGATTTCCATGTTTCCATGATGTACAGCTTTATGATTCTATGACTCTAAGAGGCCTCACCAATGTCCTATACAAGCTCAACATAACATCCCAACTCCTATACTCAAAGCTCTAAGCTAACTACTTGTGACAAAAATCTTTAAGAATTATGTACCTGAACCTCAGGTCTACAACACTACCCAGTGCCTTTCCATGAATTAAGTTGTACCTTGTTTGTTTACCAAAATGCAACACCACATACTTTTCCAAATTAAACTCCATCTGCCACTCTTTAGCCTATAGACATAATTGATCAAGATCTGTGCAAGTCAATGCTGTCCTTGTCCTTCTGGATGAAAGTGGATGCGGGTTTGGAAAGTGCTGTCTAAGGAACTTTGTAGATAGCAGATGACACAGCTACCGTGTGTCCACTACTTTTCATCATTTATATAAATGATTTGGATGTGAGCATAAGTATAATTAGTAAGTTTGCAGATGACACCAAAATTGGAGGTGTAGTGGACAGCCAAGAAAGTTATCTCAGAATACAATGGGATCTTGATCAGATGGGCCAATAGGTTGAGAAGTAGCAGATGGGCGTTTAATTCAGATAAATGCGAGGTGCTGCATTTTGGGAAAGCAAATCTTAGCTGGGCTTATTGAGTACAAAAGTTGGGAAGTCATGTTGCGGCTGTACAGGACATTGGTTGGGCCGCTTTTGGAATATTACATGCAATTCTGGTCTCCTTCCTATCAGGAGGATGTTGTCAAACTTGAAAGGGTTCAGAAAAGATTTACAAGGATGTTACCAGGATTGGAGGATTTAAGCTATAGGGAGACATTGAATAGTTTGGAGCTGTTTTCCCTCGAGCGTAGGAGGCTGAGGGGTAACCTTATAAAGGTTTATAAAATCATGAGGGGCATGGATAGGATAAATAGACAAAGTGAGGGAGTCCAGAACTAGAGGGCATAGGTTGAGGGTGAGAGAGGAAAGATATAGAAGAGACCTAAGGGGGAGATCCAAGATGGCGGTAACCCAGTAGGTCTGAGTCTGCAGAGCTCTGCCCAAGACCCAGGAAAAGTAGGGCACCCACCCTCGCCTCACGTGCTAAATGATTTTAAATAGTTTCTTCCCAGCAGCTTTGGTCATTCTGCATCAAACTTTAGCAATTTGATGCTTTTTAAAATGACCAAAGGCAAAGGTTCACAAAGTTCACAACAGACAGGGACCCCCCCTCAGCAACAGATCTTTGGATTCTGATCTATAACTCGCGCGGTTTATTTGATTATTAGGGGATGTTTCTGAGTTGTTTTTTTTGTTGCTTAATACTTGCTGGGATTGTAATTTTATATATTTTCATCTTATGTTGTTTTGCTAGGTGTATTTAGGTAATAATGTAGGAGGGAATGGGTTGGTTTCCCACTTTTAACTCCTGTTTTATAAGATATTGGCATTTATTTACTCTACTTTGTAATGTCTGGGCTGAGAGCATGGCTCTAGCTGGGAGATGTTATGGTGGGAGTATTGGAAGGTAACAGTGCCTCCTGTGAACAAGGGGGAAAGTCTCCTTTTAAATATGTTTCATGTTTTTTTTTAGGAGTAGTTCTTAGCTGTTTTAATTTAAAGGGTGTTCTTGCGTGTGAATTGTTTTTGATTTTTATTCAATGTCTTTTGGGTGGGGTTCTTCCTCCTGGGAGGGGGGTCTCGGGCTTGCTTGAACGATCATGGCTAGTCATTCGTTTAGGTGGTGCACCTGGAATGTCAAGCGGTGCCACTCACCAATCAAAAGGAAAAAGATATTATCAAGTCTTAAAAAAGAAAGGGTTGTTGTAGCCCTTCTAACAGGAGACACATCTACTTGATAAGGAGCTTTCAAAGCTGCAACAGGGTGGATTTGTCCAGGTGTTCTTTTCATCTTTCAGCTCAAAAAGTCGTGGAGCGGCCATTCTTATTTGGAAGAATCTCTCCGTCCAAATGCTAAGCCAGATGAAAGATGAGTCTGGGCGGTATATATTAATTAAAGCCCTAATATACGGAGAGGAATACAGGATTTTGAATCTTTACTGCTCCCGGCACACCCTTTTATATTTGTAATGGAAGCGTTCTCTAATTTGATGGCTTTCGGTGTGCGCCACACAATTATAGGGTGAGATTTTAATTGTATCCTCGATCCAGAGGTGGACAGGATACCTAGGAGTTCCGCGGGCATATCTTTGAGATCTAGGCAGTTGGCTGATCTGAATAGGGAGGTGGGGCTGGTAGATGTGTGGCTGTCTTCACCCTGAGGGTAGAGACTTTACTTTTTATTCTAATCCACACAAGTGCCATACCAGAATCAATATTTTTTTTTGTCCCTTCGATCTTTTTGAACTCGATTTTGTTTTGTAAAATAGGTAATATAACTATTTCCAACCATGCCGCAGTATATATGGAAGTTAAGACTAGTGATGGCGAGATAGGTTTCCGATGTTGGCATATAGACCCTTTCTTATTGAAGGATAGTAAGTTCATAAAATATTTCTAGCAGGAATTTAAAACCTTCTGGGATATCAATTCAGGCGTGGCCAGTAACCCGTTGGGGATGTGGGAGACTGTCAAGGCATACGCGCAAGACTTGGTTATCTTATATTCTGCGACCTGGAAAAAACAAAAGGGAGAACAACAGCATCTGCTCGAGGCTCGCCTGAAGGCGGCTGAGACAACATATGTTGATAGGCCCTCCATTACTAAACTACAGCGGATCACAGCCCTCAGGGCAACTTTCAATACTGCACTTACTCAAACAGCAAAGAGGGAGATATTATTTGCGAAGCAGAGATTATTTGAATACGGCGACAAGCCTGACAGGTACCTAGCATACCTTGCAAGAAAGAAAAAGGCTCCCCAATCCATTACGTCCATTAGAGAGAGTGCTGGAACCCTGAATTGTGATTGTATAAAGATCAATGCAGCCTTTAGAAAGTTCTATTTCGAATCGTATAAGTCGCAGGACAGAACAAGGAAGATGGAGTATTTTTTTAAAAATCTGGCCCTCCTAGGCCTAACCTCAGAGCAGGTGTCATTCTTGAATGCCCCCTCGGCAACCCAGAAAGTCCAGGAGGCAGTGAGGCAGCTCCAGAGTGGCAAAGCATCCGAATCAGATGGATTCTAGGCCAACTTCTAAAAAGAATTTGTAGGGGAATTAGTTGGGCCACTTATAAATATGTATATTTATTCACACAGTCAGGGGTGCCTCCAGCCTTCTCTGAGAGAAGCAAATACTTCTCTCATTCTTAAGAAAGGAAAGGCCCCAGATAACTGCGCTTCGTACAGACCCATATCCTTGTTGAACGTGAATTTTAAAATTCTCTCAACACTGTTGGCATTTAGACTGGAGAGGGTTTTACCATTCATTATCAAAGAGGATCAGACGGGGTTTATAAAGGGTCGCAGATCAACTATTAACATTAGAAGAGTCTTAGATATGGTACAAGCCTGCCAGCAGGGAGCGATACCAGGATTAGTCTTCTCCCGAGATGCAGAGATCGGGTAGAATGGCCATATCTCTTTTATACGCTGGAATGGTTTGGTGTTGGAGAGGTCTTTACTAAATGGGTTACAGTATTATATAATGATCCAAAAGCAGCGGTGATTACCAATGGTGTACCTTCAGATAGCTTTAACGTTGGCAGAGGGTGTCATCAGGGATGCCCTCTCTCACCATTATTATTGATTGAACTGCTGACGGAAGCTATAAGAAGTGACCCTAACATAACGGTTCTGGAGGTTGGATCAGGTAAGCACAAAATTACTCTCTATGTGGATGATGTCCTCCTTTTCGGAAATGATCCATTGACATCTGTGCCCTGCTTAATTCAAGTGGTTAACTTATTTGGTATGTTCTCAGATTACAAAATCAATTTTATGAAATTGGAGGCCATGCCACTGGCAGGTCTTACCAGTATATCCAACTTACCGGATGGATCCTGTTTCCCGTTTCAATGGTCACTGGGAGGTTTTCTTTACTTAGGTAATTTTATTACTCCGGCATTTAGTCAGCTATATAAAACTATTTATACACACTTATTACAGAAAATAAGACAGGACCTTCAACGCTGGGAAGATCTCCTGATATCCTGGCTAGGAAGAATAGCTTTGGTTAAGATGAATAATCTACCTCGCTTATTATACCCTATGAAAATGCTCCCCTTGATGCTGCCAAGACAGGTGCTGTGTCAGCTCTATAGAGGCTCAGCTCCTTTATTTGGAATCATAGACGGCCCCTTATTAAATTAGAAAAGCTGCAGCTTCCACAAATATGGGGTGCACGGAATTTTCCGGATTTCAAGAGGTACCAGTTGAGTTCATTGTTAACTTACGTAGCTGATTAGGTCTCTTGTGACCCACAATCAATCTGGTTAGATATTGAGGCCTCCCAAGCAAAATATTCCCACATCAATCTACTATTTATGGTTAAGGTGAAAGTTATTACAGATCATTACAGATTATTGCATTAAATATAATCAAAGCTTGGAGGTTAATGTGACAAGATGAAGGTAATCTACAAAAAAACCCTCCCCTTGTACCCCCATAGTGGGAACATTGGGATTCCAGCCAGGGCTGACTGATGCTGTATTCAACATCTGGGAGTCCAGAGGTATCTCCTGTTTAGGAAATCTGTTCGATGGGGAGGTCATGATGTCCTTCGAACAGTTGTGTCAGAAGTTTGGGCTGCCTCGCAAGGACCTTTTTCAATATTTTCAAATATGAGACTTCATACAAAAGAAGACCACATTGATAATTAATCCTTATAAATCGGATATGGAAAGGAGAGTGCTTCGACCGATGGGTTCGCCCTCGGTCAGTACTCTCTCCCACTTACTACTTAATAAGGTATCAAAGGACATGGAGCAGTTACATAAAACCTGGAATCAAGAATTGGGAATGAAAGTCTCCTTAGAGATGTGGGAGAATGTCTGGGAAAAAGCTAGGAAGATCTGTAATAGAACTCAGGCTATTCAATTGAAGATACTTCATAGGGCTCACATGGCATCAGAACAACTTGCAAAGTTCAAGGCAGGAGTATCACCAATGTGCCCTAAATGCAAAATAGACGTTGGTACCCTCACGAATTGTCCGTGGACATGCCACAAGATCCGCAGATACTGGGACAGCGTAGTGAATGCCTTGGCAAAGATTTTGGGTACAGAGATTGGGTTGGACTCAGTGTCTCTAAATTTCCCTTCTCAGGATGCATATGGGAGGAAATTATTCACTATCCTTTCCTTTTATGCGAGGAAAAACATCTTCGTGAATTGGGTATCCGAAGGTCCCCCATGACTTTTAAATTGGCGTAGGATAGTCATGAAATATATTCCCTTTGACTTCCTTACGAATATGGTGCACCAAAAAATGGAATTATTTAATAGAACATGGCAGCCCTTTTTGTATTACATTGTCATAAATATATCGGCCATTTGTCCAGGGTCTTTGCTTAGTCGTGGGGATGATTCTGGCTGGTTCGGGGGCTCCTGGGAGGACGGATCCCGTACAAATATGGGTTTTGTCATGACTTGACATAAATTTATTTTGAATGTATATCTAGTTATTTGTTTACTGATATATGTTCTTTTCTCCTTTTTTATTGTTAGTAATGTATGATATCCTATTTTGTGTTTTGATAGTTTGTAGAATAGATTAGTAGTTAGTTTTCTTAATTTTATATTGGCATTGTTATTATATTGTAAAGTGGAATACACTATTTTGTACTATTTTTGTAAAAAATCTCAAAAATCTTTTTTTTCAATAAAAATATTTATAAAAACAGAGACCTAAGGGGAAATCTTTTCACACAGAAGGTGGTACGTGTATGGAATGAGCTGCCAGAGGAAGTGGTGGCGGCTAGTACAATTGCAACATTTAAAAGACACCTGGATGTGTATATGAATAGGAAGGGTTAGGAGAGATATGGGCTGGTTGCTGCAGGTGGGACTAGATTGGGTTGGGATATTTGGTCGGCATGGATGAGTTGGACCGAAGGGTCTGTTTCCGTACTGTATATCTCTATGACTCTGACTCTATGATACTGAAATTACTGAACGTTTGTCGATGTGGTGCAAATCAAGTGGGCTGCTTTGGCCTGGATAGTGTCAGGCTTCTTGAGTATTAAGTTAAAAATCACACAATACCAGGTTATAGCCCAACAGGTTTAATTGGAAGCACACTAGCTTTTGGAGCGTCGATCCTTCATCAGGTGGTAGTGGAGGGCTCAATCCTAACACACAGAAATTACAGCAAAAGTTTACAGTGTGATGTAACTTTCTCTGAGTATGAGAAAGTGTATGTGTGTGTGTGTAGTGAGTGCAGAGTGTCTTAAGTCTGTGAGGGGGTGCATGTGTGAGAGTGGGAGTGTGTGTGTCTGTAAGGGTGTGTGTGGGTGTCTGTGTGCGCGTCTGTGTATTTGGTGTCCGTGTGTATGTGTGTACAGGAGTGCCTGTGTGTGTGTGAGAGTGTGTGTGTGCAGGAGTATCTGTGTGTGTGTATAGTGCAATGATTGTTGTGCGGTGCCCATTCATCTGTTGTCGTAGCCTTTGCTCCGTTTCCCCAATGTACCATACCTCCGGCCATCCTTGCCTGCAACGTATAAGATAGACAACGTCGGCTGAATCACGTGTACCTGCCATGTACAAGGTGGAAGGTGTCCCCACGCGTAATGGTGGTATCTATTTCCACACTTGTGACACGTCTTGCAGCGCCTACCATGACAGGGTTGTATGGAGTTGTCCTGAGAGCCGGGCAGCTTGCTACAAACAACGGTCTGTTTGAGGTTTGGCGGTTGTTTAAAGGCAAGTAGTGGAGGTGTGGGGAAGATCTTGGTAAGGTGCTCATCCTCAATGATAATGTGTTGCAGGTCACGAAGAACATGGCGTAATGTTTCAGCTCCTGGGAAGTACTGGACAACGAAGGGTACCCTGTCAGTCGCAGCAAGTGCCTGTCTCCTGAGGAGGTCATTACGGTTCTTTGCTGTGGCACGTCGGAACTGGCGGTCGATGAGTTGGGCATTGTAACCCACTCTTGTGAGGGCATCCCTGAGTACTTCCAGGTGTCCGTCACATTTCTCCTCATCTGAGCAGATCTGGTGTACGCATAGGGCTTGTCCATAGGGGATGGCTGTTTTAATATGTTTTGGGTGGAAGCTGGAGAAGTGTAGCATTGTGAGGTTGTCTGTGGGTTTGCGGTAGAGTGTGGTGCTGAGGTGTCCATCCTTGATGGAGACGCATGTGTCCAAGAATGAGACAGATAGTCGAGAGTAGTCCATGTTGAGTTTGATGTGTGATGAAACTTGTTGATGTCACTGTGTAGTTTTATCAGTGACTCCTCGCCATGGGTCCAGAGGAAGAAAATGTTGTCAATGTACCTGGTGTATAGTGTTGGGTGGAGATCCTGCATAGAGAAGAAGTCTTGTTCGAACCTGTGCATAAAGTTCCGACGTGCCACAGCAAGGAACCGTAATGACCTCCTCAGAGGACAGACACGTGCTGCAACCAACAGGGTATTCTTCGTTGTTCAGTATTTCCCTGGAGCTGAAAACGTACGCCATGTTCTTCATGACCTGCAACACATTATCAATGAGGATGAGCACCTCACCAAGACCTTCCCCACACCTCCACTACTTGCCTTTAAACAACTGCCAAACATCAAACAGACCGTTGTTCGTGGCAAGCTGCCCGGCTCTCAGGACAACTCCATACAACCCTGCCATGGTAGGCGCTGCAAGACGTGTCAGAGTGTGGAAATAGATACCACCATTACACGTGGGGACACCTCCCACCTTGTGCATGGCAGGTATTCATGTGACTCAGCCGACGTTGTCTATCTTATACGTTGCAGGCAAGGATGCCCGGAGGTATGGTACATTGGGGAAACCGAGCAAAGGCTACGACAATGGATGAACGGGCACCGTACAACAATCAACAGACAGGAGTATTCCCTCCCAGTTGGGGAACACCTCAGTGGTCCAGGACATTCAGCCCCGGACCTTCGGGTGACCATCCTCCAAGGTGGACTTCGGGACAGGCAGCAGAGGAAAGTGGCTGAGCAGAGGCTGATAGCTAAGTTCGGTACCCATAGGGAGGGCCTCAACCGGGACCTTGGGTTCATGTCACATTACAGGTGATCTCACACTCACAACCCCCAACCCAGACAGACACACACACACACAGACAGACAAAGACCCACATGCACGCATATATTTTGTGGGGTGAATTTGTACTTTCAGGGTTACATTGTACTTTGCTCAAAAGCTGCATGCATTCATGTAGAACTCTGAGCTCAAAAACTGCATGAATTCATGTAAAACTCCATTATCTCACTTTTTAGACTAGAATCAATCTAAACATCATGGCATAGACAGAGAACACAGGGGGCCAACACCTTCAACATATTGTTGCGCTATCACCACTATTAACAGCTAACGCGAGAATGCAACTTTTTAAAAAAAGGTTTTGTGATTTACACATAAAAGAAATGAAACTATCACGGTATTCTAACACATGAAAGACTTAACAGACAAACAATTTTTCATTGTATAATTTCAGTTACATCACACTGTAAATTTTTGCTATAAATTCTGTGTGTTAGGATTGAGCCCTCCACTACCACCTGATGAAGGAGGGACACTCCGAAAGCTAGTGTGCTTCCAATTAAACCTGTTGGACTATAACCTGATGTTGTGTGATTTTTAACTTTGTTCACCCCAGTCCAACACCGGCATCTCCAATTCTTGAGTATTGTTGGAGTTGCACTGTTCCAGGCAAGTGAGGAGTATTCCTTCATACTCCTAACTTGTGCCTACAAGCTGGTGGACAGGCTTTGGGGAGTCAAGAGATGAGTTACTTGCTATGGTATTTCTAACCTCTGATCTGCTCTTGTATCCACTGTGTTTCTGCGGCTAGCTTGGCTGAGTATCTGGTCAATGGTACCATCCAGGATGTTGATAGTAGGATATTCAGTGATGGTAATATCATTGAATATCAAGAGGGGGTGATTAGGCTGTCTCTTATTGGACATGGCCACTGCCTAGTGTTTGTGTGGCATGCATGTTACTTGCCACTTTTCAGCAAAAGTCTTGATATTGTCCAGATATTGTTGAATTTAATAATGGATTGCTTCCCTATCTGACAAACTGCGAATGGTGCTGAACATGTGCAATTATCAGTGAACCTCCCCACTTCTGACCTTACAATGAAGCAGTGATGAAGCAGCTGAAGGTCATTGGGCCTAGGACCTTTCTACCTGCGACTCCACCTTCAAGGAGTTATGAATGTGCACTCCAAGGTCTCTTTGTTCAGCAACACTCCCTAGGACCTTACCATTAAGTATATAAGTCTTACTAAGATTTGCTTTCCCAAAATGCAGCACCTCATATTTATCTAGATTAAACTCCATCTGCCACCTCTCAGCCCATTGGCCCATCTGATCAAGATCCCATTGTAATCCGAAGTAACCTTCTTCGCTGTCCACTACACCTCCAATTTTGGTATCATCTGCAAACTTACTAACTATACCTCTTATGCATACATCCAAATCATTTATATAAATGATGAAAAGTAATAGACCAAGCACCAATCCTTGTGGTACTCAACTGGACACAAGCCTCCAGTGTGAAAAACAACCCTCCACCACCACCCTCTGTCTTCTACTTTTGAGTCAGTTCTGTATCCAAATGGCGAGTTCTCCCTGCATTCCGTGAGATATAACCTTGCTAATCAGTCTCCCATGGGGAACCTTGTCAAACGCCTTACTGAAGACCATATAGATCACATTTACCACTCTGCCCTCATCAATCCTCCTTGTTACTTCTTCAAAAAACTCAATCAAGTTTGTGAGACATGATTTCCCACACATAAAGCCATGTTGACTATCCCTAATCAGTCCTTGCCTTTCCAAATACATGTATATCCTGTCCCTCAGGATTCCCTCCAACAACCTGCCCACCACCACCGTCAGGCTCACTGGTCTATAGTTCTCTGCTTTGTCCTCACCACCTTTCTTAAACAGTGGCACCATGTTAGCCAACCTCCAGTCTTCTGGGACCTCACCTGTGACTACTGATGATCCAAATATCTCAGCAAGAGGCCCAGCAATTACTTCCCTAGCTTCCCACAGAGTTCTAGGGTTTACCTGATCAGGTCCTGTGGACTTATCCACTTTTATGTGTTTCAAGACATCCAGCACTTCCTCCTCTCTAATATGGACATTTTTCAAGATGTCACCATCTATTTCCCTATATTCTATATGTTCCAAGTCCTTTTCCACAGTAAATACTGCTGCAAAATACTTGTTTATTATCTACCCATTTCCTGTGGCTCCACACAAAGGCCGCCTTGCTGATCTTTGAGGGGCCCTATTCTCTCCCTAGTTACCCTTTTGTCCTTAATGTATTTGTTAAAACCCTTTGGATTCTCCTTAACTCTATTTACCAAAACTATCTCGTGTCCCCTTTTTGCCCTCCTGATTTCCCTCTGAAGTATACTCCTACTGTCTTTATACGCTTCTAAGGATTCATTCGAACTATCCTGTTTGCACCTGACATATAATTCCAAAGCAGATAAGGAAGGCACTTACCTGGGAAAGAGCTATCGAATTATTCCCACCCTGTGCTCTTTTCCCAGGCCTCTACAAAATTCCACAATATTTTGGCCAGGAAGGAGACAGGTTTACTGAAGCTTTAGCCTATCTTTACCTTTGTATTCAGTCTTGAACAATACTTATATTTTGTTCTAACATTCTACCGAATGTGGACCAGACTCTTTTTCAACTCACTGAAGTTAACCCTCCTCCTATTCTGTAATTACACATTTTATTTTTCTTTGTCCTTTACATGCTCAACTCATCTCACTTTAATCCTTGGAACTGAATCCAGTACATCTTTGTTGTTTATTGGGTTGAAAACATCATAGGCATCTACACTGTACCCAAGCAAATGGAAAGGTTCTATTGAAAGGTAAATCACCAAACAAGATTCAACAGGAATCAGGGAGAAAGGTTTTTGCTGCTTGGAGTTATACCTATCACATAGGAAGATGGTTGTGGTCATTAGAGGCCAGTCATCTCAGTTCCAGGGCAAATCTGCAGGAGTTCTAGGCCCAATGAGACAGATAGTCGAGAGTAGTCCATGTTGAGTTTGATGGTGTGATGAAACTTGTTGATGTCACTGTGTAGTTTTATCAGTGGGCCCAGGACACTATAACCTGGTGTTGAGTGATTTTTAATTTTGTACACCCCAGTCCAACACCAGCATCTCCAAATCAAGGATAGGATGAATATACAAAGACTCTTCCCTGATTTGGGGGAGTCCAGAACTAGAGGGCACAGGTTTAGGATGAGAGAGGAAAGATATAAAAGAGACCTAAGAGGCAACGTTTTCACGCAGAGGGTGGTACGTGTACAGAACGAGCTGCCTGAGGAGGTTGTAGAGGCTAGTACATTTAAAAGACATCTGGATGGATATATGAATAGGAAGGGTTCGGAGAGATATGGGCTGGGTGCTGGCAAGTGGGACTAGATTGGGTTAGGATATCTGGTCGGCATGGACGAGTTGGACCAGGGGGTCTATTTCCGTGCTGTACACCTCTATGACTCTATGACACTAATTCTATGATTAAACATGGGGCTAAATACTGAGAACTGAAGGCTGAAGCCTGGTGTCAAAAACAAGACCTTATTTTTGCTATTTTCCAAAGGGAAAATAAGGGAGATACCATTTAGGACTGAGATGAGGAGAATTTCTTTTACTCAGACTGTGGTGAACCTTTGGAATTCTTTACAGCAGAGGGCTATGGAAGATCTGTCACTGAGTATATTTGAAATAGAGATTTATAACTATTGATCATCAATGGAATAAAGAGTTATTGGAATAATATGGTTAAAAAGCATTGAAGTGTTCAATCAGCCATGATCATATTTTATCAGCAGCAGATGGGCCCTGCATGGATTGAAACATTGTCTTGGCCGTAAGTTGGAATGCCAGTTTCTGATTCTGAGAGGGAAACCGGAAAGTGATGTCACAGGAAGACTGTGATTTGATTGGCTAGGAGGGAGTCTGCTAAGTTTGAATCTGTGTTACATTGAAGCTTGTGAGATTTTTGGTTGCAACTTGCATTTAGATTGAGATACTACGCAGATATACAAAAACAGTTTTAAAAAAACAAATTCTAAACTAATTAAATAAAGTAAGGATGGAGGGTCAGGTGACATGTTGTTTCTGCAGGATATGGGAGTTGGTGGACCCCATCATGGTTCCCAATGACCATGCCTCTAGTAAATGTTGGTTGCTCAAGGAATTCTGGCTCAGTGTTGATGAGCTGGTGTCTGAGCTTCCAACATTGCGACCCATTAGAAAGTGGGAGAGTTATCTGTATGCTGTGTTTCAGGAGACAGTCACACACTAAGACAAACTAACTCAAATTCGGCTGATGGTCAGGGACAGGATGGTGTGGCTGTGAGTGGGGCAGGTAGAGAGATCCAGGGAGTAGAGCTGCAGGAGCCTTAGCCCTTGTCCTTGTCCTTGTGGACAGGAATGGGGACTGCTGAGAGGATGAGCTGACTAACCACAGCACTGTGGTGCAGGGAGCCATTGAAGTGGGGGGACAAAAGAGAAATGTTGT
Source organism: Chiloscyllium plagiosum (assembly GCF_004010195.1). Classification (NCBI taxonomy): domain Eukaryota; kingdom Metazoa; phylum Chordata; class Chondrichthyes; order Orectolobiformes; family Hemiscylliidae; genus Chiloscyllium; species Chiloscyllium plagiosum. Next base: position 87,408,686 of record NC_057711.1, read on the forward strand.
TGTAATTGGAGATCGTATAGTTAGGGACATAGACACCATTCTCTGTGACCAGGATCGAGTGTCCCAAAGGTTCTGTTGTCTGCCTGGTACTTGGGTTTGGGATATCGCATCTGGGCTGTGGAGGAATTTGGAGTTGGGGGTGGGGTAAAGACCCAGTGGTCATGACCCACATAGGTACCAATGACATAGATAAAACTAAGCAGGGATTCTGCCAAGGGTGTATGAAGAGCTAGGAGCTAAGTTATAAAGCAGAAACAAAAAGGTAATAATCTCTGGATTACGATCTGAGCCACAAGCTAATTGGCACAGGGTCAATAAGATTAAACGGGAAAGTGCATGGCTCAAAGATCAGTGTAGCAGAAATAGGTTTGAATTCATGGGACATTGGCACCAGTACTGGGGAAGAAGGGACCTGTTCTGATGGGGTAATCTTTATCTGAATCATGCTGGTACCAGAGTACCAGCAAATTATGTAACTAGGGCTGTCGACAAGACTTTGATCTAAATAGTGGGGGAGAGTTCAGTTTTAGGGGAAATTAAAAAACTCAGCTTAAAGGAGGAGGTAAGAATGCAGGTTAGTGATGTGGTAGATGGTTACCAGACAATAAAATTGAGGATCAGAACAGGTGAATATCTTTATGCACCAAGGAATTACAAAAACGTGGGGAAATTTAAAAGTAGAACATGTTTAAAAACTCTGTATATAAATACACGAAGCATTCAAAACAAAATTAATGAGTTAAAATGCAAATAGAAACAAAAGGGTACGACTTGGAAGTGATTACTGAGACATGTTTACAGGAGACCAGGTCTGGGAATTGTACAGAGGAACTCAGCATTTTGGAAAGATGGACTGAAAGGAAATGGAAGTGGTGCAGCTTTGCTGTTGAAGGAAGGGATCAGTGCTGTAATGAGAAGTGAATAAACAGGGGAGCTCAAGATGTGGAATCAGTCTGGGTAGAAATAAGAAATAGCAAAGAGAAGAAGTAGGAGTGATCTATAGGTCCTCAAACATTGGTTCTGCAGTGAGGCACACAATAAACCAGGAAATATTAGAGGCTTGCAAGAAAGGTAAGGAAATAGTCATGGGTGATTTTAACATACATAGAGATTGGAAGAATCAAATTGGCAAGGGTAGCCTGGAGGCAGAGTTCATTGAATGCATTAAAGTTTGTCTCTTGGAGCAGTATGTTGTGGAACCAATCAGGAATCAGGCACTCTGGATTTGGTATATGTAATTGGGAGAGATTAATTGATGACACCATAGTTAAGGATCTTCTAGGGAGTAGTGACCATAGTATGACAGAATTCAAAATTTAGTTTGGGACGAGAAAATGGAGTTTTACAGTAGTGTTCTGGAATTAAACAAAGGAAATTATGCAGGTATGAGGACAGAAGTTTGGAGGCGGGGTGGAGGCAGACGGGGTTGAGGGTGGGTGGGGGCATGGGCAGGTTTTGTGGCTAGGCAGGGGGTGGGGGCGAATGATGGGCGGGGGCTTGCGTGCATCGTGCTGCTGCCTAGTCTCCTGAACGGGGAGCCAACTTCAGAGAAAACTCCGAGCCCCAGAGGAAATCAATTAACCGAAAAATCAATGAACTGAACGAAATAGTGCCCGCCCATTTCATTCAGATAATCAAAGTTCCTCTGTATTAGGATTCAGGGCAGACAAGTCCCCTAGATATCCTAGGGTATTAACGGAAGTGGCAGCGGAAATAGTAAATTCATTGGTCACAATATTCCAAAATTCCCTAGACATGGGAAAGGTTCCAGTAGATCGCAAAGTAGCTAATATAATGCCTTTACTCAAAAAATGAGGGAGACTAAATGTGAGAAATTACAGACCAGTTAGTTTAACAACAGTTGTTAGGAAAGTGTTAGAATCAATTATCGAGGAAGCAATATCAGGGCATTTGGAAAGCCAAAATGCTATCCAGCAAAGTGGTTTTATGAAGGTCAAATCATGTTTGACTAATTTGCTAGAGGTCTTTGAAAAAGTAACAAGCAAAGTGGATAATGGGGATACTGCAGATGTAATTGATCTGAACTTCTGGAAGGCATTTGATATGGTGCTAAAAGGTTAATTCACAAGGCTGGTCCATATGGGATTAGGGATACTGTATTAACCTGGATAGATGACTGGCTGATGGATAGAAGACAGAGAGTTGGGACAAATTCATTTTTTCAGGATGACAAGATTTAACCACAGGGTTCGTTCCTTGGACCCCATATGTTTACAATCTATATTAACAACTTGGATATAGGGATAGAAAGGTCTATAGCCAAATTCGAAGATGACATAAAAATAGGCAGGACAAAAATAATGAGGATATAAGAACCTTACAAGTGGATATAGATAGGTTAGGCGAGTAGGCTAAAAATGTGGCAGAGTATAAGTGTGAGGTCATGCACTTGGGTCGAGAAAATGGGAAGGCGGCCTATTATCTTAATGGGGAAACACTTCAGGGTGCTCCAGTGCGGAGGGACTTAGGTGTACTCATTCATGAGTCATAGAAAACTAGCCTGCAGGTACAGCAGATAATAAAGAAAGCGAATGGAATGTTAGCTTTTATAGTGAAGAAAATAGCATGTAAAGGTAAGGAAGTATTGTTGCAATTATACAAGGTAGTGTTGAGACAGAGTATTGTGCATAGTTTTGATCCTTATTTGAGGAAAGATGTAATAGTATTTTAGGCAATTCAGAGGACGTTCACTATCTAATCCCGCTGGGGAGTCATGGTGGCTCAGTGGTTAGCACTGCTGCCTCACAGCGCTAGGGTCCTGGGTTTGATCCCAGCCTTTGGCAACTGTCTGGGTGGAGTTTGCACATTCTCCCAGTGTCTGCTTGGGTTTCCATTGGGTGGTCCAGTTTCCTCCCACAATCCAAAAATGTACAGCTTAGGTGAATTGGCCATGCTAAATTGCCCATAGTGTTCAGGGATATGTAGGTTAGGTGCATTAGGCAGGAGTAAATGTAGAGTAATAGGGAAAGGGTTTGGGCGGGATATTCTTCGGAGAGTTGGTATGGACTTGTTGGGCCGAAGGGCCAAGGGATTCTATAACTCTATTCTGCGAGATGAGAGGTTTGTCGTATGAAGAGAGATTGAACAGTTTAGGCCTATACTGTCTGGAATATACAAGAATGAGGGGAGATCAAATTATCATAATCAAGATGATAAAAGGTGTGGATAAAATAGACATGAAGCGGTTGCTTCCTCTTGTGGCTTCCTCTAAGGTGAGAGGTCAAAATCTTAGGATAAGGGGTCGCAAATTTAAACAGAATTGAGGAGAAACTACTTCTCTGAAAGAGATGTGAATGTGTGGAATTCACTAGCCCAAAGTGCACTGGATACTGGGATAGTGAGTAAATTTAAGGAGGAATTAGACAGATCTTTAATCGGACATGAGTTGAAGGGATATGGAGAGAAGGCAGGAAAATGGGGCTATGGAGCTTATCAGCCAGAGCAGACTCGATGGGCCGACTGGCCTAATTCAGCTCCAAAATCTTATGAACTTATGAATTGCATTAAATAGTGGAGCAGATTGAATTTTCTGAATAGTCTCTTCCTGTTCCTAAATCTTGTTAAGGTTCTCTTGACCAATGTGAGTATGTTAGAAAATTTCAGCTCTTATCATGTCCATCAGCCACATACAGCCATTTTGTTTGATGATTACATCTAAATCCAGGAATCACTGGTACAAAGGTCGTGTCATTTAGGTCTTTCCTCATAGTGCATATGCAGATAGACTCTTCTTCCTTTGGTTTCAGTCAATTGTGTTGCATTGTTTCAACTTCTGCAAAAAATTGTGATGTGCATTAGTGAATCTTTAAGAAAATTGTAGAATGTAATTGTCATGGTGGAATGGAAGATAGTGTCTGAAAGATGTAAAGTAAAGGTCAGTAAATATGTGATCAGTCTGAGCTGTTCTTTAGTTCATTCATAATTTTAATCTTTGTTATGGCTTAATCCTAAGTACCTTGTCTATATTGACATTGGTTTATCTCATTTTGCTGATTAGTTTCCCAAGGATGTTTCTTTCCTTTCCACCAGATCTGTAGCTTGAATATATTGTAACTATTTAGAGACCTTAGAGTGATCCGAAAGATTAAGATCAAAGAAGTTGAAGAGAAAATTTAACAGGCATTTAAAATCACAAAATTTGACAGTAAATAAGAAGAAGCTGTTTCCAGCATATTTATCAATTTCTTATATCTGCCTAATTGCATGTTATCCTTCTCTTATGCAAAAATTAGGAATGCAGTAAAGCAGTTTCGCTGATCAACAAATTTCAAAACATTTTCAAATCCTTTAGCAGCAATCCACCAGGAAGCTCTTTCAACTTGTTCTCCCTCATTACCACTTCACTCTTCATGAACGTGTCACAATTCAAAATGCTGTATATAGTTTTTTTTCCTGAATTTAATGCCATTGTAACAGGAGCATCCATCATGTTTATCTCTGGAAATGTTTTTCCCTAGATTTACAGTGAGAAAACTTTCATTTTTCTGTTCCAACTTCTGAAGTTCAAAAGTTCTATGTTTACCCCTTTCTTCTGCTTTCAAATACAACTGTTTAAGTTTCTGTTCAAGCTGTTTTATTTGCAATCAAATTTTAGTCATTTCCAATGATTCTGGTAGCATTTCTGGCCATTGTAAATGCTGAGGTATCATTGCAATTAACTCCCCCTTTCTTCATGGTAGAGGTGAAAGGTGCTAGTAGTCATGAGGACAGTGATGAAGAGCAAACTTAATATAGTGAAAGACCAGGTGGGGGATCTGTTTAAATATGACAAAGCACTACCTAGGTTCAACATGAAGGACACAGAAGCCTTTTTCATTTCATTTGAGAAAATAGCTTAACAAATGAAATGGCCACCAGCCAAGTGGGTATTGTTGATCCAAACAAAATTAGACAGATGTTTGCATCACTACCAGAGCAGGCTTATGGGGAGTATGATGAGGTGAGAAAAGTCATCTAAAGTGCATATGAGCTAGTGCCAGAAGAAAGTTTTAGGAATCTAAGGAAGAAACCGAGTCAAATGTACATAGTGTTTGAAAGGATCACACAAAATAACATTGATAGATTGATAAGGGCAATAAAAATAAATTAAACAGATGTTGCTCTTATAGACACCGTTACTTTGGAGGAGTTCAAAAATCACGTCCTGAAGTAGTGAAAACTCATGTGGAAGAGCAGAGAGGTAAAAATGGCAAGATTAACAGCTAAAATGACAGATGATTATGAATTGGTCTGTAAATCAAAGTTTGGCTTCCGACATTAATTTCAATCTGTGAGGGATAGAAATTGGGGAGAAGAGAAATCCTTATGTCATATGGGAAAAGGAGATCTGAATGAAAATATGAAAAGTAGTTTCCCACAGGTTAAAAATGAAACCCATGAGGAGGAAAGAGAAGTAAAAAAAAAGCTTAGGTGTTTTCACAGAAATAAAATAGTTGCAATATTGATAGTTTAAAAGAAGTGCTAGGAAAACAGATGAGGGAAAACAGGATAAACCAGTCGGTGTTGCTAAAGTGATCAAGGAAAGCACAAGGGAAGCCAAAACGCTGCAAAATAACGTACAACCTGGTCAGAGGTTAGTTGACAAGAAAGTGCTAGATCTCTTTAAAGAATGTATTTGCATCAGTCAGGTTTACTCATGTGTATCAGAATGAGTAGTTAAGAAAAATAAGATTTTAAGAGATACAGTAGCAAGTCAATCTTTGATGGTGAAATTTGAGGAGATATGTAATTCAGAAGGAGCATTGCCAGACAAGGTGGTAGAAAATGGAATTCAGGATGAGGAACTATGGTGTCCACTATGTAAGGTGAGGTTGGAGAGTTGGGTGAAAAGTGGTGAAGTGGTGGGAGGGGTAATAGAGAAATTCTCAGTTCCAGAAATACCGTTGATAAAGTATAAGGGGAAATCAATAATTAAAAGCATCCATTTTAAATCTCTATCTTGCAATTTAAATTTCCATCTTTTCCTTATCATTTTCTTATAAGTTTAAAATGGCTACCGCAGTCACAGTGACAATGAGAATGAATTAGGAATGGAAGAATCTTGGCATAACCTTGCAGTTGTTCTTTTTCACAGATTGTTGTATAGCTTTATTCATTATGATGCAAGAGAAAGGTACCAGATGTAGAAACATTTTAAATCTACAGCTATATTTGATCTATGAGACAAAAATGTATTGCCAATTATGAGAACTTAATTAGAGAAAGAAACAATATACGGTGTGGGAAAGGGAACATGCGAGATTGTTACACAAATAAGGGCTATAAAATATGCTGCTCTCTTGCTAAAAATCAGAGATCTCTCAGTAGTCCATCCAGAGACAAGACAGCTTGATTGATATTCTGGACAATAGAGTATTAATCTCTCAGCCGGATTGATAACAATAAAAGAGTGCTATTTTGCAACCTACGAGTGGTCTGAGAATTTCTAAGTTTACATAGTTTGTCCTCGGTAATGATATTGCTGGATCACACTATTATGGTTGAAAGGCTAGGGGAAAAATCAGACAACTGAGGTGTTCCAGGAAATATATCCTGGGGTTTTCATAGAACATAGAACATAGAACAATACAGCGCAGAACAGGCCTTTCGGCCCTCGATGTTGTGCCGACCTGTGAACTATCCTCAGCTCGTACCCCTGCACTATCCCATCATCATCCATGTGCTAATCCAATGATTGTTTATAATGACATTTAATGTGGCTGAGTTGACTATATTGGCAGCTAGGGCATTCCACACCCTTACCACTCTCTGAGTAAAGAACCTGCCTCTGACATCTGTCTTAAATCTGTCAACCCTCAATTTGTAGTTATGCCCCCTCGTACAAGCTTATGTCATCATCCTAGGAAAAAAGACTTTCACTGTCTACCCTATCTAATCCTCTGATCATCTTGTATGTCTCTATCAAATCCCCTTTTAGCCTTCTTCTTTCCAATGAGAACAGACCCAAGTCTCTCAGCATTTCCTCATAAGACTTTCCGTCCAGACCATGCAATATCTTAGTAAATTTCCTCTGCACCTTTTCCAATGTTTCCACATCCTTCCCGAAATCTGGCGACCAGAACTGTACACAATATTCCAAGTGTGGCCGCACTAGTGTTTTGTATAGTTGCAGCATGATATTGCAGCTCCGGAACTCAATCCCTCTATGAATGAAACCTAACACACCATATGCCTTCTTAACAGCACTATCCACCTGGGTGGCAACGTTCAGGGATCTATGTACATGGAGTCCAAAATCCCTCTTCACATCCACACCACTAAGAATCTTTCCATTGATCCAGAACTCTGCCTTCCTGTTATTCTTCCCAAAGCGCATCACCTCACATTTATTTGCATTGAACTCCATTTGCCATCTCTCAGCCCAATTCTGCAGTTTATCCAAGTCCCCCTGTAACCTGTAACATTCTTCCAAACTGTCCACTACTCCACCGATTTTAGTGTCATCTGTAAAGGTACTAATCCATCCACCTATGCCTGTGTCTAAGTCATTTATAAAAATGACAAACAGCAGTGGTCCCACAGCAGTAACACACCACTAGTAACCAGGCTCCAGGCTGAATATTTTCCATCAACCACCACTTGCTTCTTTCTTTCAGAAAGCCAGTTTCTAATCCAAACTGCTAAATCACGCTCAATTCCATGCCTCTGCATTTTCTCCAACAGCTTACTATGTGGAACCTTATCAAAGGCTTGACTGAAGTCCATGTATACCACGTCAACTGCCCTACCCTCATCTACATGCTTGGTCACCTTTTTATAAAACTCAGTGAGGGTTGTGAGACACGACCGGCCCTTGACGAAACCATGTTGACTATCTGAAATCAAATTGTTGCTTGTTAGATGATTATAAATACTATCTCTTATAATCCTTTCCAAAACCTTTCATATAATATAGAACAATACAGTGCACAACAGGCCCTTCAGCCCTCAATGTTGCGCCAATCGGTGAACTATACCCCTACACTATCCCATCATCATCCATGTGCTTATCCAAGGATTGTTTAAATCTCCCTAATGTGGCTGAGTTAACTACATTGGCAGGCAGGGCATTCTACGCCCTTACCACTCTCTGAGTAAAGAACCTGCCCCTGACATCTGTCTTAAATCTACAACCCCTCAATTTGTAGCTATGCACTCTCGTACAAGCTGACGTCATCATCCTAGGAAAAAGACTTTCTCTGTCCCCCATAATGGGGCGACCAGAACTGTACACAATATTCCAATTGCGGCTGCACTAACATTTTGTATATTTGTAGCATGGTATTATGGCTCTGGAACTCAATCCCTCTACCAATAAAACCTAACACACCATATGCCTTTTTAACTTCTCTATCAACCTGTGTGACAACTTTCAGGGATCTATGTACATTTACACCAAGATCCCTCTGCACATCCACACTACCAAGAATCTTTCCATTGACCCAGTACTCTGCCTTCCTGCTATTCTTCCCAAAGTGAATCACATCACATTTATCTGCATCGAACTCCATTTGCCACCTCTCTGCCCAGTTCTACGGTTTATCCAAGTCCTCCTGCAACCTGCAACCTACAACATTCTTCCACATTGTCCACTATTCCACCAACTTTAGAGTCATCTGCAAACTTACTAACCTATCCACCTATGCCTGCGTATAAGTCATTTATAAAAATGACAAACAGCAATGGTCCCAAAACAGATCCTTGTGGCACACCATTAGTAACCGGACTCCAGGCTGAATATTTTCCATCAACCACCACTCGCTGTCTTCTTATTGAAAGCCAGTTTCTAATCCAAACTGCTAACTCACCCTCAATCCCATGCCTCTGCATTTTCTTCAACAGCTGACCATGTGGAACATTATCAGACACCATGTACATTATGAGAACTGCCCTACCCTCATCCACATGCTTGGTCACCTTTGCAAAAAAAACTCAGTGTTGCTTGTGAGACATGACCTGCCCTTGACGAATCCATGTTGACTATCTGCAATGAAATTGTTGTTTGCTAGATGATTATAAATCCTTCCTCTCATAATCCTTTCCAAAACTTTTCGTACAACAGACGTAAGTCTCACTGGTCTATAATTACCTGGGTCATCTATACTGCCCTTCTTGAACAAGGGCACAACAGTTGCAATCCTCCGTCCTCTGGTGCTGAATCTGTAGACAATGACAACTTAAAGGTCAAAGCTAAAGGCTCTAACATCTCCTCCTGAGCTTCCCAGAGAATCCTCAGATAAATCCCATCTGGCCCAGGGGACTTATCTACTTTCATACCTTCTAGAATTGATATCCCCTCTTCCTTACTAACCTCAATCCTTTCTCATCTTATATCTCATATCTCATTCTTCTCCTCTACAATATTCTCCTATTCCTGAGTGAAAACTGATGAGAAATATTCATTTAGCACCTCTCCAATCTCCACAGAGTCCACACACAACTTCCCACTTCTGTCTTTGACTGGGCTTATTCCTACCCTAGCAGCATCCGAGGAGCTTCGAAATCGATGTTTCGGGCAAAAGCCCTCATGCTTTTGCCCGAAACATCGATTTCGAAGCTCCTCGGATGCTGCCTGAATTGCTGTGCTCTTCCAGCACCACTGATCCAGAATCTGGTTTCCAGCATCTGCAGTCATTGTTTTTACCTTATTCCTACCCTAGTCATCCTTTCCTACAATAGAAGTAAGGCTCACTGGTCTATAATTACCTGGGTCATCTCTACTGTCCTTCTTGAACAAGGGCACAACATTTACAATCCTCCAGTCCTCTGGTCCTAAACCTGTAGACAATAATGACTCAGATATCAAAGCCAAAGGCTCTGCTATCTCCTCCCTAGCTTCCCAGAGAATCCTTGGATAAATTCCATCTAGTGCAGGGGAAGTGTCTACCTTCACTCTTTCGAGAATTGATAACATCTGTTCCTTACTAACCTCAATCCTTTCTAGTCTAATATCTCGTACCTCATTCTTCTCCTCTACAGTATTCTCCTTTTCGTGAGTGAACACCGATGAGAAATGTTTGTTTAGCACCTCTCCGATCAATACAGGGTCCACACTCAACTTCCCACTTCTGTCTTTGACTGGCCCTATTCCTACCCTAAATCGTTCTTTTATTCCTCACACACCTATAGAAAGCTTTAGGGTTCTCCTTTATTCTATTTGCTAAAGACTGCTCGTGTCCTCTCTTTGCTTTTCTTAACTCTCTCTTTAAATCCTTCCTCGCTGATCTGTAACTGTCCATCATCTCATCTGTACCATCTTGCCTCATCAACACATAAGCCTCCTTCTTATGCTTAACAAGAGATGCAATTTCTGTAGTAAACCATGGTTCCCTTACCTTACCATTCCTCCCTGCCTGACAGGGACATACCTATCAAGGACATGCAATATCTGTTCCTTAAACCAGCTCCACATTTCCATTGTCTGCATCCCCTGCATTTTGCTACCCCATTCTATGCATCCTAATTCTTGCCTTATCGCATTATAATTGCCCTTGCCCCATCGATAACTCTTGACCAGTGGCATGTACCTCTCCTTTTTCATCACTAAACTAAACGTAACTGAATTATGGTCACTCTCTCCAAAGTGCTCACCTACAACTAAATCAAACACCTGGCTTGGTTCATTACCAAGCACCAGATCCAGTGTGGCCTCCCCCCTTGACGGCCCTTCCACATACTGCGTCAGGAAACCCTCCTGCACACATTAGACAAAAACTGATCCATCCCGACGTACTAGAGTTATAGTATTTCCAGTCAATGTTGGGGAAGTTAAAGTCCCCCATAATGACTATCCTGTTCCTTTCACTCCTACCCAGAATAATTTTGCCAATCCTCTCTTCCACCTCCCTGGAATTCTGCGGAGGCCTATAAAAAACTCCAAGCAGTGTGACCTCTCCTTTTCTTGTTTCTAACCTCAGCTCACACTACCTCAGTAGACAAGTCCTCATCAAAAGTTCTTTCAGCCATTGTTATAAATCCTTGACTAACAAGGCCACACCTCCCCCTCTTTTACCGTCTTGCCTGTTCTTAATGAAAGATCTAAACCCTGGAACCTGCAACATCCATTCCTCATCCTGCTCTATCCATGTCTCCAAAATGGCCACAACGTCGAAGTCCCAGGTACCTATCCATGCTGCAAGCTCACCTACCTTATTTCGGATACTTCTGGAGTTGAAGTAGATACAGTTTGCTGTTTGCCAGCACATTCCTGTGACCCTGAAATCCTGTCCCTGTTCCCCCCTACTCTCATCCTCCTGTGCACTGCAACTACACCTCAGGTTCCCATCTCCCCTGCTGAGCTAGTTTAAACCCATCCAAATAACACCAGCAAATTTCCCACCCGGGATATTAGTACCCCTCTGGTTCAAGTGAAGACCATCCTGTTAGTACAGGTCTCACCTTCCCCAGAATGAGTCCCAATTATCAAAGTACATGGAACCCTCCTTCCTGCACCATCCTTGCAGCCACGTGTTTAGCTGATATCTCTCCCTATTCCTTGCCTTGCTTTCATGTGATACGGGTAACAAACCAGAGATAACAAATCTGTTTGTTCTAGCTCTCAGCTTCCACCCTACTCCCTGAAATCCTGTCTTACATCCCTATCCCTCTTTCTATCTATGTTGTTGGTGCCTACATGGACCACAATTTGAGGCTGGTCGCCCTCTCTCTTCAAGATCCCAAAGATACAATCCGAGACATCACAGACCCTTGCACCTGGGAGGCAACACATCAACCGTGAGCCTCGTTCATTCCCTCTATCTGACCCTCTAACTATTGAGTCCCCAATGACTAACACTCTCCTCCTTTCCCTCCTTCCCTTTTGTACGACAGGGACAGGCTCTGTGCCAGAGACCTGGGCCCCACTACATACGAGGAGAAAGTGAGGTCTGCAGATGCTGGAGATCAAAGTTGAAACTTTATTGCTGGAACAGCACAGCAGGTCAGGCAGCATCCAGGGAACAGGAGATTCGACGTTTCGGGCACAGGCCCTTCTTCAGGAATTCCTGAAGAAGGGCCTGTGCCCGAAACGTCGAATCTCCTGTTCCCTGGATGCTGCCTGACCTGCCCCACTACATACCCCTGGTAAGTTGTCCCCCTCAACAGTATCCAAAACGGTATACATGTTTTTCAGGGGAACGGCCACAGGGGATCCCTCCACTGACTGTTTCCTTGGTAACAAGGTCACAATGCCACAGGTTGAAGGAGGAGGAGAAATCAAAGAAAAAAAGTTAAGGAAATTGAAGTTCATTTGTCAGAGGCTATGTTTGATCAAACGATTGAAAATAAACAAGATCCAGTGGAGGACAAAGTGGATATTTTTAGTTCAGAGAAATGAACGGAATTACCTCAGAAATCTGGGAAGATAAAGTAATTGTATCATAAAGCAGACACAGAAGAAGAATCTGAGTGTATGAGTGTATCCCAAAATGTTATTATCTTAAGAATGAAGTCTTGATGAGGAAATGGAGACCATCACCTATTCAGACAGGTGAAAGTGGGCAGAGATGCACCAAGTTGTATTACCAGGAGTTATAGAAAAGAGATATTGTGGGTAGCACATGAGTTACCAGTAGGAGATCATTTGGGATTAAAGAAAATGCAAGGCAAATCACAAAAACATTTTGATGGGCCTGAACCGCATAATGATGAGATTGAATTTTGCCAGATATGTCACATGTGTCAGGCAATAGGAAAAGCTCAGGGCGTGGTAAAACCACTACATTTAAAATGCATTCTAGCATTTGAAGAAGCTTTTACAAGAATCTTAATTGATTGCATAAGAGCCCTCCCAAAACCAAAAAGTGGGAATCAACATTTGTTGACCATACTGAAAGTGTCTACGAGATTTCCGAAGGCTATTCTATTACGCAGTATCATGACTAAAAGGATTGTAGAAGAGTTACTCTATTTTTTCTACTAGATACGGAATGCCAACAGAGATACAGACAGATCAAGAATCAAATTTTACATCAAATTTATTCAATTAACTTATGGATAGTTTAGGAATAAAATGATTCAAATCAACGGCATACCTACCAAATTCACAGGAAGCATTAGAATGGTTGCATCAAACTTTAAAGACCATGTTGAGGATCTACAATCAAGACTATCCAGAGGATTGGGTTAAATTAATTAGAGATAGTGTCATAGAGATATACAGTATGGAAACAAATTCCTTTGGTCCAACTCATCCATTCCGACGAGATATCCTGAATTAATCTAGTCCTATCTGCCAGCATTTGACTCATACTTCTTTAAACCCTTGCTATTCATACATCCATCCAAATCCTTATAAATGGTTTAATTGTACCAGCCTCAACCATTTCCTTTGGCATTCCATACATGTACCACCCTGTGCATGAAAAAGTTGCTCCTTTGTTCCCTTTTAAATCTTTCCCCTCTGCCATAAACCAATGTCATTTAGTTCTGGCCTCCTGCATACCAGGGAAAGATCTTGGCAATTTACCCTATCCATTCCCCTCGTGATCTTGTAAAATTCTATAAGGTTAGCCCTCAGCCTCTGATGCACCAGGGAAAACAGCCCCAGCCTCACCCTACAGCTCAAACCCTCAAACCCTGGCAACATCCTTATAAATCTTTTCTGAACCCTTTCAAGTTTCACAACATCCATTTGTATTTTTTGCAATTAGGGATGCAATTGTGATGATGCTGCCCCTTTAACAAGGTAACATTATCCATGGTATTTTTCAGGAGGGGTTGCAAAGTCAGTGGGGCCGAAATGGCTAACAGACACTGTCTAAGTCAACAACAGAGGAAGCTTTTAGGTGTTTTTTAAATACAGTTTTACAGTGAAAGGGGAGTGGTCAGTTCTATCAGTTCAGGTTTGTTTTTCTAGTTTAGTTTGGTTGTAGCAGGAGTCAGAAAGCTACAGGTAGCAGAGACGTTGTTACAATGAAAAGAGGCTTCAGGTTTCAACAGAGGTCTTGCCTGAACTTTCTGACTGAAATCTCTCCTCCCTTTAAGAACCCTGTGTTTGAATTTACCATTTGCCAAGGGGTGGGTTTATGGGATGTTGCAGGACTTTGTTGAGTTGTAATTTCAAGTCGGTTGGGTTTTCAAATAGTTAAGTTATCCTAAATCTTGTTTTCTTTTGTTCATGTTTCAACCATAGTGTGTAAATCAATTCTGTTTTGCTTCAAGCCAAGTGGTTTGAAAAGCCGCATTACCTCTGGATCATCCATTATACATCTGCCTAAATAAATAAAAAGCTAGGGTCTGGGCTACATCCTTAAAATGTTTTGAGGGGGTCCGACCTGGTCCATAACAGACTGGGGGCTCTTGGCGGGATTTATTCTATAGTTCCAATTTGGAATTTAGTTGTCGGACTCAAAGGCAATGAGTGGTAGGTGCTAGGGTCTTTTGTTCTGGGTGTTGAATTCAGTTGGTTCAAGCGGTGCTTGGTGTAGTATGGTTCTTTCAGTCACCAAGGGTTTTCTGGCGCGGAAGAAGTGAATTTTGGGGTTTTACAAAAGGTGAATAAGACAAAGCTGCTGGAATTGTTGTCCTTGGTTTTTTTCAGGAGAGATTTATAATGGCTACCAGGCACTGCTCAATTTAAGAATCAGAGGAGGCCTTTAGGTTTTATTTTAACACCATTGTACACTGAAAGGGGAGTGGCCAGTTCTCCCAATTCTATTTTTATTCTTTTTTGGTTTTGGTTTAGCAGGAGTCAGAAATCTACTCGTAGCAGAGAAGCTGTTATAGTGAAAAGAGATTCCATGCTTCAACAAAGATTGTGCCTGAATTTCCTCTCTAAAATCTCTTCTTCCTGTAAGGACCTGTGTTTGACTTTACTATTTGCAGATGGGTGTGCTTATGGGATGTTGCAGGAGTGGAACAGCTTCAGTAATTTGCGATTTCAAATCTGTTGAGTTTTCAAATAATTAAGTTATTTCAAATTCTGTTTTCTTTTGTTTGTGTTTCAACTGTGGTGTTTAATTAAATTCTGTTTTGCTTCAAGCCGAGTGGTTTGACCAGCTGCATCACTCCTGGATTATTTACTTGACATTTGCCTGAACAAATAAAAAGTTAAGATCTGGGCTACCTTCTTAAAATGTTTTGGGGTGTTCTGGCCTGGTCTATAACACAATCATGTGGAAAGATATGAGGGAATAAGCTGAAAAGTACTAAACTGATGATACATAGTGTAGACATAGGAAATGCTGTTCCAATTAAGCAACACCTTTATAAGCTTAATCCTCTAAAATTGCCACAGATTCAAAATGAAATTGAAAGCATGCTTAGAGGTGACATAATCAAAGTGAGTTGCAGCAAATGGAGCTCACCCATAGTCATGGTGCCAAAGCCAGATGGTACCCAAGGATTACGTATAATTAATTGCAAAGTCAATGCAGTTACAAAATCTGGAAGTTAGACTTACTCAGAAGGTATTGGCAGGTACTCTTAGCTGAAAGAGTGAAGGAAATTTCAGCTTTTGTGACACAGAATGGACTATACCAGTTTAAAATCATGCTATTTGGCATGAGGAAAGTGTCAGTTACATTTCAAAGACTAACCAATAAAGTCATTTTGGGACTACCCAATTTGGTGGTGTACCTAGACAGCCTGGTGATTTTTAGTCACATATGGAATGAACATTTGCAGTATCTAGCAGAATTATTTGATTGATTGATTTCAGAAAGCGGAATTGGCAATAAATCTGACTAAGTGTGAGTTTGCATGAGCCCAAGTTATGTTCCTAGGCCATAGCATTGGAATGGACAGATGGCTCCAACGGAAGTGAAAACAAAGGTTATTATGGAGTTTCCCATACAGTCGACATAAAAGGAAGTACTACAAATTCTTGGACTCAGTGGTTCTGATTGAAAATTTGATCCAAATTTCGACAGTGTGGTTGCTGAAGATTGCTATTGCTATGAAGATGTACCTTTAAGAGAGTTAAAAGCGATCAGAACTACCTGATACAGTATTAAGTGTTCTGAATGAGGTAACAATGTAACACTTGGTCAAAGCTAGATTAGCTGGTTGCCTGGGAATGGCAAAACAGATTCAAATTAGGCCAATCAGTTTAAATTATACCCCCGGAAAATACCAAATTCCAATCAAATTTGAATTTAGTATATTGACAATCTTAAAAACCAATAACACAATCTGATTCTTTGGGGTATAAGACTGGGGAAAATTGAACACTTGGGAGAACTGCCAAGCCAAGAACATCTGCAGACTGCCCAGAGAGTAGCTCTCTTAAAGGTAACTTTATCAATCCATTTCCTGCAAAACATAATCCCTAAGAAGAAAAGAAGACACAGGAAGATCCAAACAGAAGATTTGACATGTGGCTGGTTTTGAAAACTTGAATTTTGATAAATCTTAATTGAGGGGTGGGGGCTGTTTATCGAACTAGTATTATAGAACATAGAACATAGAACATAGAAGAATACAGCGCAGTACAGGCCCTTTGGCCCTCGATGTTGCGCCGATCCAAGCCCACCTAACCTACACTAGCCCACTATCCTCCATTTGCCTATCCAATGCCCGCTTAAATGCCCATAAAGAGGGAGAGTCCACCACTGCATGAACTCACGACTTGCTGAGTAAATAACCTACCCCTAACATCTGTCCTATACCTACCACCCCTTAATTTAAAGCTATGCCCCCTCGTAATAGCTGACTCCATACGTGGAAAAAGGTTCTCATGGTCAACCCTATCTAAACCCCTAATCATCTTGTACACCTCTATCAAGTCACCCCTAAACCTTCTTTTCTCCAATGAAAACAACCCCAAGTGCCTCAGCCTTTCCTCATACGATCTTCCTACCATACCAGGCAACATCCTGGTAAACCTCCTCTGCACCCGTTCGAGTGCCTCCACATCCTTCCTATAATAAGGCGACCAAAACTGCACACAATACTCCAGGTGCAGCCGCACCAGAGTCTTATACAAGTGCAACTTGATCTCAGGACTCCGGAACTCAATTCCTCTACCAATAAAAGCCAGTACGCCATTTGCCTTCTTCACCGCACTATTTACCTGGGTGGCAACTTTCAAAGATCTGTGCACATGGACACCAAGATCCCTCTGCTCATCCACACTACCAAGTATCCGACCATATACCCCATCTTTTTGTTACTCTTACCAAAGTGAATCACCTCACACTTACCTACATTGAACTCCATTTGCCACCTTTCTGCCCAGCTCTGCAACTTATCTATATCCCGCTGTAACCTGACACATCCTTCCTCACTGTCAACAACTCCACCGACTTTCGCATCATCCGCAAACTTGCTCACCCAACCTTCTAGCCCCTCCTCCAGGTCATTTACAAAAATGACAAACAGCAATGGTCCCAAAACAGACCCTTGCAGAACACCGCTAGTAACTGCACTCCAAGATGAACCTTTACCATCAACGACTACACTCTGTCTTCTTCCATCCAGCCAATTCCCAATCCAAACCTCCAACTCACCCTCAATGCCATATCTCCGTATTTTCTGCAGTAGCCTACCATGGGGAACCTTATCAAACGCCTTACTAAAATCCATATATACCACATCTACCGCTATCCCCTCATCAACCTCCTTCGTCACCTTTTCAAAGAATTCAATAAGGTTTGTGAGGCACGACCTGCCCTTCACAAAACCATGCTGACTATCCTTGATCACATTATTCCTATCCAGATGTGCATAAATCCTATCCCTTACAATTCTCTCTAAGACTTTGCCCACAACAGAAGGGAGACTCACCGGCCTATAGTTACTAGGGAAATAGGGAAACCACCCCCGTGACCATTTAAAAGGAAACCTGGATTTGACCTCAGTATCAGGTTTTTCCCTAAGACCTCCCATAGGCATGGTCTCCAACTTTGTAAAATTAATCTTATCACCCAGAAAGGCAACAAGCGAACTAATGCATTGCATCACATGAACTACCGAAATTGACAAAAATATAAGACCCTCATGTGCATACAATGTAATCTTACGTGACTTCTATCCCACTTCTGGGGCAGATGTGTTGGCATCCCAACGGATTGCCTCCGCCAGTGGCTCAATCACCAACGTAAACAATAATGGTGAAAGGTGTCAACCTTTGCGGCTGCCTGGAGAAATATTAATATTACTGTACAATTCTCTCTAAGACTTTGCCCACAACGGAAGTGAGACTCACCGGCCTATAGTTACTAGGGTTATCCCTACTCCCCTTTTTGAACAAGGGAACCAGATTTGCTATCCTCCAGTCTTCTGGCACTACTCCTGTAGACAACGAGGACATAAAAATCAAGGCCAATGGCTCTGCAATCTCCTCCCTTGCTTCCCAGAGAATCCTAGGATAAATGCCATCAGGGGACTTATCTATTTTCACCCTTTCCAGAATTTCCAACACATCTTCCCTACATACCTCATTCTACTTAATTGTGACTCAGTATTCACATTGACAATAATGTCCTGTTCCTGATTGAATACTGACGAAAAGTATTCATTCAGTGTCTCCCCAATCTCTTCCGCCTCCACACGCAACTTCCCCCTACTATCCTTGACTGGACCTATTCCTACCCTAGTCATTCTTTTATTCCTAACATACCTATAGAAAGCCTTAGGGTTTTCCCTAATCCTACCGACTAAGGACCTTTCATGTCCCCTCCTTGCTGCTTTTAGCTCTCTCTTCAGGTCCTTCCTGGCTACCCTATAACTCTCAATCGCCCCAATTGAACCTTCACGTCTCATCTTGAGATAGGCCGCCCTCTTCCATTTTACAAGGGATTCCAATTCCTTATTAAACCACGGCTCTCTCACACGACCCTTTCCTCCCTGCCTGACGGGTACATACTTATCAAGGACACTCAATAGTTGCTCCTTGAACAAGCTCCACATATCAATTACACCCTTGCCTTGAAGCTTACTTTTCCAGGCCACACATCCTAAGTCATGCCTCACCGCATCATAATTTCCCTGCCCCCAGCTATAACTCTTGCCCTGTAGTGCACTCTTATCTCTCTCCATCACTAGAGTAAAAGTCACTGAATTGTGGTCACTGTCCCCAAAGTGCTCACCTACCTCCAATTCTAACACCTGGTGTGGTTCGTTACCCAGAACCAAATCCAGTATGGCCTCACCTCTTGTTGGGCTATCTACATATTGTGTCAGGAAACCCTCCTGCACACATTGGACAAACACCGACCCATCTAACGAACTCGAGCTATAGCTTTCCCAGTCAATATCTGGAAAGTTAAAGTCCCCCATAACAACCACCCTATTACTTTCACTCTTCTCTTGAATCATCCTCGCAATCCTTTCTTCTACGTTTCTAGGACTATTGGGAGGCCTGTAAAAAAACTCCTAACAGGGTGACCTCACCTTTCCTATTCCTAACCTCAGCCCAAACTACCTCAGATGGCGAGTCTTCATCCATCGTCCTTTCCACTGCTGTAATACGATCTTTGACAAGCAATGCCACACCTCCCCCTCTTTTACACCCACCTCTGACCCTACTAAAACATTTAAACCCTGGAACCTGCAACAGCCAATCCTGTCCCTGTTCTACCCATGTCTCCGTAATAGAAGGGAAGATAAAAGATAGGTCAGAGGAAGAAATTGTAAATAGTTGTTAGTTAATTATTCTCCATTATACTTTAAGAAATAAAGTTGTTAATTTGTACTTTAAATAGTTCTTGGCCTCTTGAATTTAAACAGATTACTGCATGGGATAAATCTTTTCTGTGTTGCTGGTTTAAATTAAGCAGGAGTGTTTACCCCATGTCATAATACTATGAATGCTTCAGCCTTATCTTATGCATTGTTGTGTTGGGTTCTTCTATCACGGAGGGTGGGGGTATTTGTGGTGTCTCCTCCAGTGAGTTGTTTAATCATTTACCATTATTTATGCTGCTAATGCTACTTGGCATGCAAGTAGTCCTGTTTGGTAGCTTCACCAGGTTGACACCTCATTTTTAGATAAGCCTGGTGTTGCTCCTGGCATGCCCTCCTGCACTTTCCATTGAACCAGGGCTGATCCCATCGCTTGATGGTTATGATTGAGTGAAGGATCATGAGGTTGGAGATTGTGCTTGAGTACAATTCTGCTGTTGTTGATGGCCCACAGCACCTCATGGATGCCCAATCTTGCATTGGTATATCTGTTTGATGTCTGTTCCATTTAGCATGGCGATAGTGCCACACAACATGCTGAAAGATGTTTGTGGGTCATGATTCTATAGTGAGCCAGATGAGCTTTACCCAGCAATCGACAGTGGTTTCACAGTCATCTGTAGATTCTTAATTACAAATATTTTTTATATGTCTGCCACGAACCCGGTCCCCAGAGCATTAGCTGAGTTTCTGGAATAATAGTCCAATGATAACAGCACTAGGCCATTGCCTCTTCAACTTAAAAGATATGATCCTGCAAGCAAACTTCAGGGAATTTTATATTCTCATTGTGAAGGCAGGACTTGATCTCCATTATGACTGTGCTGTGGTCACTCTTATTGATGTTGTAATGGAAAGATGCATCTGCAGTTGACGGATTGGTAAGGATGAGGTCAAGTATGTTTTTCCCTCTTCATGGTTCCATCACTACCCGCTGCAGTACACATCACTACACTCTAGCAGCTATGTCTTTTCAGACCTGACCAGCTTGATCAGTAATGCTGCTGCCAAGCCACTCTTGGTGATGAACATTGAAATTCCCCTCCCAGGGTACATTGTGCACCCTAGCCACCCTCAATGCTGCCTCCAAGTATTGTTCAACATGGAGGAGTACTGATTCAGTGCAGAGAGGACAGAACATGGCAATCAGCAGGAGATTTCTTTGCGCATGTTAAACTGAAGCCATGAGACTTAATGGGGTCTACTGCCAATGTTGAGGCAACTCCCTCCAGACTGTTTGCTACTGTTCCCCCACCTCTGCTAGTGGGACAGGACATAGCCAGGGTTGGTGATGGTGGTGCCTGTGAAATTGTCTGTAAGCTATGATCCCATGAGTATGACTATGGCTGTTGCTCGAGTAGTTTGTGAAACAGCTCTCCTGATTTTGGCACTATCCCCCAGATGTTAGCCAAGAGGACTGTGGGGGGTCGACAGGGCTGTTTCTACCATTGCAATTTCTGGAGACTAATTCAATGCCTGGTGTCCGTCCAGCTTCATTTCTTTGAGACTTTGTAACAGGTGGCTGTGCTGAAAATGTGTTGCTGGAAAAGCGCAGCAGGTCAGGCAGCATCCAGGGAACAGGAGAATCGACGTTTTGGGCATAAGCCCTTTTTCCTGAAGAAGGGCTTATGCCCGAAATGTCGATTCTCCTGTTCCCTGGATGCTGCCTGACCTGCTGCGCTTTTCCAGCAACACATTTTCAGCTCTGATCTCCAGCATCTGCACTTTCTCCTCAAGGCTAGTAACCAGTGGCTTACTAGGTTATTTCATAGGGCAGTTGAGAGTCAACAATATTTCTGTGAAGCTGGAGTCAGATGTAGGCCAGACCAGGTGAAGATGGCAGATTTCCTTTTTTTTTTAGATTACTTACAGTGTAGAAACAGGCCCTTTGGCCCAACAAGTCCACACCGACCCGCCGAAGCGCAACCCACCCATACCCTTACATTTACCCCTTACCTAACACTACGGGCAATTTAGCATGGCCAATTCACCTAACCTGCACATCTTTGGACTGTGGGAGGAAACCGGAGCACCCGGAGGAAACCCACGCAGACACGGGGAGAACGTGCAAACTCCACACAGTCGCCTGAGGCGGGAATTGAACCCGGGTCTCTGGCGCTGTGAGGCAGCAGTGCTAACCACTGTGCCACCGTGCCGCCTCCCTGAAGGAGATTGGTAAGTCAGATGGTTTTTTCCGGCAATCAACACTGGTTTCATGGTCATTAGTAGACTCTTAATTCAAATATTTTTGTAGTCAACAGTAGATTCTTAATTTCAGAAATTTTTATATATCTGCCATCTGCCAAGTGGAATTTGAACCGGGTCCCCAGAGTTTCTGGATTAATAGTCTAGTGATAATAGCACTATACCATCGTCCCACTAATGTAAAAGAAATGATCCTACAAGTAGACTTTAAGAAATTGAAAAGCAAGACTTCAAAGGCAATAATCTCTGGATTATTCCTGGTACCATGTAGTAGTGAGTAAAGGAATTGTATAGAACACATACAGTAATAGAAGAATAGAGCAAATGAATGCTTGACTGGAAAGATGGTGCGGGTGGGAGGGACATTTTCAGGGGAGGCTGGACCTGTACAGGTTGACAGATTACATCTGAAACAGGAATGGACTAATATCCTAGCAGGAAAATGTGCTATTGCTGTTGAGATGGATTTAAAATAGATTTGCGGGAAATGGGGCACTGAAAAGTAATTCAGAGGGGAAAGAAGTTAAAATTCAAGCAAGTCTAAAAGACAGAGGAAACAAATTAAATAAGAAAGAAGTGAGTTTAGCAAGGCTAAATGGAATATATTTTAATGCAAGGAGCCTATGTAATAAGATAGATGAGTTGAGGACACAGATATCATAGCTATGACTGAGACTTGGCTGAGGAATGGACAGGATTAGTACCTCAACATTCCTGGTTATTGGGTATTCAGACAAGATATACAGGAGCTAGAAGAGGAAAGGAATCACAGTATTGATAAAGAAATAAATTAAAGCAGTGAGGACGGATGATTTATTGGAAGGATCGGCAAATGAGGCCTTATGGGTAAACATTAAAAACACAAAAGGGGCAAGGAGAGATAAACAATCATGTATGCAGCCAAGTTTCAAAGAAGTCTCTGTATAATAATACAATAAAAGTAAGGGATTTTAGCAAACCAAATGTTAAGTGATATAATCTTAGTATGCAGGTAGGGAGGGAACAAAATTCATAAATTCAAAGAACCACGGGCACTATATAGAAAGCCCAACAACAGAGGAGTTATTTCCAGACCTAATATTTTGGAAATGAACCAAGGTAGGTGAAAGGTGGATTAATTATATCCTCCTCTACTACATTTATTACTTGACGCACTAATTCTCATCATTTTCTCTATGATAGCACCATTTTAACATGTTCTGGTCACATAATTAATTATTTTTCCTATGGTCATGATTATCAATTAAGCACATTACCTGACTAACCCCTTCAATTACTTTATAGGGACCACTGAACTTTGCTTTTAATAGGCATTTTATAAAGGCAACAGTACCAAAACTTCATCTATTGCTTTAAACGATCTGTTTATTTCATATCTATCTGCCCACTCTTTCATTTTGTTTTAAATGTTCCTGTGCAACTCTACATGCTCCTCTTAACTTTTAAACTCCTGTTAAACTTCAATTTGTTTTTCTGGATTAGCAATATAGATGTAGTTCTGATTTTATGCAGTAGTTGTGTTCCTGTTTGACCCCATGCTACACAAAAATCATGCTATACAAATCACTTTTAAAGTGTTGACGATGCAAATGTGCTATAGCCAACACATATTTTAAAAGTTCGCACTTTAGAAACAACATCCCCTATTTGTAATAACGGATTTGCAATGAACTGTGCATTATTGCAGAACAACATGTATCTCTAATCAGTTTTAGTGCTCCTCTTATTTCATGGCCATAACCTAATTCAAATAGCCTGAAGCCAACAGATATGTTTGGGGAATCTCTGGTGCAAATAAGATAAAATCTAATCCTTTGTCCCAGTCCTTTGGACACATAATAATAGGCATTGATCATGATTCTGAGAGCTTGGTGATACCTTTCCAAAGCACGTTGGGTCTGCAAATGGTATACAGTCAATTTTAATTGTTGAATCCCCAACTACTGATTATATCTTGAAAAGTTTTGTCATAAAGTTTGATCCTTGATCAGGCTGTACTTCCATTTGTAGACCATAATCAATGAAAAACTGTGTGACTTTTTTCAATAGACTTTAGTTTTGATTGCTCTTAAGGGAATAGCCTCTGGAAATTAAAAATCCATAACCATAGCAGTAAGGATATATTCATGTCCAACATTCGTTTTACGGCATAGTCCTACACAATCCACTAGTACATGAATAAATGGTCCCTTAAAAACTAGTCTCGGAATTAAGGGAGCTGTTGTAATCACATAATAAGATTTACTTACAACTTGACATATATTTATGCAGGTTTGGCAAGATAAAATACTTGTTTATGGATGCTTGAGTTCTCTGAATCCCCACATGCCCTACCGTGGGAATCTATGTGTTACTTGCAATATCTCCCTTTGTTAGCAATATCAGTATCACTACCAGATGTACAACTGACCAGTCTTCATCTATGAGTTTGTGAGGATTTCTCTACTTCCCCATCAGCACTTCTTTCTTAAAATAATAACACTCTGAAATTCCTTCAAACTCTGTATGAGCTGACTGCGCCCATTTATTAAATTCAGGATGCGCTTTTTGTGCTTTATATTTTACAGTGCTAACTGACACATCAGTGAAAGTGCACAGTTACCGCCTTTGCTGTCTGAATTCATATATCACTGGACATCGGAGTGCGTCTGGGAAAATTAACAAACAGCGAAATTCACAACTGATCTAGGAGGAACATTTTTGTGCGAGGTCATAGCACTGAAACAGATAAGTGGATATTTTAAGCGTGGCCCTACAGTAAGTCTGCAGTAGTGAGAAGAGTGGGTTCTTTATTGATTATATGTTTTATTAAGATATGTGTCTTGATTAAACTTAAAATATAAGCCATAAGTATTAAATTAAACTGAAGCAGTGTTTTGTTGAGGAATAAGACAGTATTATTTTCTGGTCTGTAGATTGAAAGAAGCAAAAATGGCCTTTAGGAGAGTGATATGCTCTTCTTGCCGGATGTGGGAGTTTAGGGAGAGTTTGTGTTACTGAGGATTATACCTACAATAAATGCCGTTGGTTGCGAACCTTATCAGATCAAATGGATTGGTTGGTGAGACAGTTAGAAGCAATGAGGAATTTACAAGAGCAAGAGGATACGATGGATGGCAGTTACAGAAAGGGGGAAAATTTGCAGATACAGTCACATAAATGGGTTAACTCCAGAAAAAGTAAGGGAGGTAGGCAATTAGTGCAGGTGTCTTCTGTAGCTTATCCCCATTTCAAGCATGTATGCTGTTTTGGAAAATATAGGGGGTGATGGATTCTTAGGGAAACGTAGCATGAGCAGCCAAGTTTCTGGTATTAAGACTGGCTCTAATACAACAAGGGGTTCATCAGGTTCCAAGAGATCGATTGTGTCAGGGGACTCTCTAGTCCGAGGTACAGACAGACGTTTTTGTGACCAGCGGCTAAAAATCAAAATGGTGTGTTGTTTCCCTGGTGCCAGGATCAAGGATGTCTCAGAGATGGTGCAGAATGTTCTCACGGGGGAGAGGGACTAGCAGGATGACATTGTACACATTTAAAACCAATGACATAGGAAGGGAAAAGGTTGAGATTCTGAAGGGAGATTACAGAGAGTTAGGCAGGAATTTAAAAAGGAGGTCCTTGAGAGTAGTAATATCTGGATTACTACCCGTGCTACAAGCTTGTGAGGGCAGGAATAGGAGGATAGAGCAGATGAATGCATGGCTGAGGAGCTGGTGTATGGGAGAAAGATTCACATTTTTGGATCATTGGAATCTCCTTTGGGGTAGAAGTGACCTGTACAAGAAGGACAGATTGCACGTAAATTGGAAGGGGACTAATATACTGGCAGGGAAATTTGCTAGAGCTGCTTGGGAAAATTTAACTAGTAAGGTTGGGGGGGGGTGGGGATGGTGGGACCCAGGGAGATAGTGAGGAAAGAGATCGATCTGAGACTGTTGCAGTTGAGAACAGAGGCAAGTCAAACAGTCAGGGCAGGCAGGGACAAAGCAGAGAACAAGGTAGGACTGAGAAATTAAACTGCATTTATTTCAATGCAACAGGCCTAACAGGGAAGGCAGATGAACTCAGGGCATGGTTAGGAACATGGGATTGGAATAACATAGCAATTACAGAAACATGGCTCAAGGATGGACAAGACTGGCATCTTAATGTTCCAGGATACAAAGGATATCCTGGATAGAAAGGGATGCAAGAGAGGAGAGGGGATGGTGTTTTTGTTAAGGGATAGCATCATAGCTGTACCGAGGGAGGATATTCCCAGAAATAGATCCAGGGAAGTTATTTGGGTGGAACTGAGAAATAAGAAAGGGATGATCACCTTTTTGGGATTGTATTATAAACCCCCTAATAGTCAGAGGGAAATTGAGAAACAAACTTGTAAGGAGATTTCAGCTATCTGAAAGAATAATAGGGTAGTTATGGTAGGGGATTTTAACTTTCCAAACATAGACTGGGACTGCCATAGTGTTAAGGGTTTAGATGGAGAGGAATTTGTTAAGTGTGTACAAGAAAATTTTCTGATTCAGTATTTGGATGTACCTACTAGAGAAGGTGCAAAACTTGAACTACTCTTGGGAAATAAGGTAGAACAGGTGACTGAGGTGTCAGTGGGGGATCACTTTAGGGCCAGCAATTCTATTCGTTTTAAAATAGTGTTGGAAAAGGATAGACTAGATCTCAAAGTTGAAGTTCTAAATTGGAAAAAGGCTAGTTTTGATGGCATTAAGCAAGAACTTTCAAAAGCTGACTGGGGGCAGATGTTCACAGGTAAAGGGATGGCTGGAAAATGGGAAGCCTTCAGAAATGAGATAACGAGAGTCCAGAGGCAGTATATTCCGGTTAGGGCGAAAGTAAAGGCTGGTAGATGTAGAAAATGCTGGATGGCGAAAGAAATTGAAGGTTTGGTTCAGAAAGAGGAGGAAGCATATGTAAGGTATAGACAGGATAGCTCGAGTGAATCCTTAGAAAGAGCATAAAGGCAGTAGGAGTATACTAAAGAGAGAAATCAGAAGGGCATAAAGGGGACATGAGATTGCTTTGGCAAATAGAGTTAAGGAGAATCCTTAGATAGGATAGTGAGGAAGGCGTTTGGTATGCTTTCCTTTATTGATCGGTGTATTGAGTACAGGAGTTGGGAAGTCATGTTACAGCTGTACAGGACATTGGTTAGGCCACTGTTGGAATATTACATGCAATTCTATTCTCCTTCCTATCAGAAAAATGTTATGAAAATTGAAAGGGTTCAGAAAAGATTTACAAGGATTTTGCCAAGGTTGGAGGATTTGAGCTATAGGGAAAGATTGAATAGGCTAGGGTTGTTTCCCTGGAACATTGGAAGGTAAGGGGTGACCTTATAGAGCTTTACAAAATTATGAAGGGCATGGATAGGATAAATAGACAAAGTCTTTTCCCTGGGGCCAGGGAGTCCAGAACTAGAGGGCATAGGTTTAGGGTGAGAGGGGAAAGATATAACAGACCTAAGGGGCAACTTTTCATGCAGAGGGTGGTACGTGTATGGAATGAGCTGCCAGAGGAAGTGGTGGAGGCATCTATGACATTTCAGAACAAGCTCATTCAAAAATACATAAACTTTAAAAATAATCCTTCATACCTTTTATTAACACCAAATACTGAAGCAAATCCTTGCAGAATTCCAGTTGATTTTCTTGTTCATTGACATCATGAAAATTGATTAGCTGTTAAATCCATAATCATATTAATCTTCACACATGGAATTACATCAAGTGCATTATAAAGAAGTAATAAATGTAAGTAACTGAATGGCCTTTAATCAGTTAGTTTGAATAATTCCAACAAATTTGTTAGATATATTCCCCCCAAAAAATTTCCTTCTAATCGTTACCCTCTTTAAGTGGCTAATAGAAGTCAAATAGGTCTGAAATGGGCAAGTGCGACCTTATTTTTTTTTGGAAATCTGCGACCAGAGTTGGTTTTTGTGATTATATGTTTTATTGAGAGTTGCCTTTTGATTACACTTCAAAAATACAAAACACAGGTACCAAGTTTTCTTGGAGCAGTAAGACTGTGCTGAGAGAACCCAGGCAGACAGTAAGAAAAAAGATGTCTGACACTGATGCAGTTGGGAAAAGGAGCAACTCAAACAGTAGGGCAGGCAGGAGCAAAGCAGAGGCCGAGGTAGGACTGAGAAATTAAACTATTTATTTCAATCCAAGAAGCCTAGCAAGTAAGGGTGTGATGGGAACATGGGAGTGGGATATCATAGCAATCACAGAGATGTGGCTCAGGGATGGACAGACTGACAGCTTAATATTTCAGCGTATAATTGTTAGAGGAAGGATAGAAAGCAGCGGATGGGGGGGAGGGTAAAATGAGAGGGGCAGTGGCATTTTCGATTCGGGATAACATTACAACTATACTCAGGGAGGGTATTCTTTGGAGTACATCCAGGGAAGTTATTTGGGTGGAACTTAGAAAGGGATGATCGCCTTTTTGGTATTGTGCTCTAGACCCTCAGCAGTCAGCAGGAAATCGAGAAACAAATTTGTAAGGAAATCTGGTATCTGTAAGAATAATACGGTGGTAATGGTAGGGGACTTTAACTTTCCAAATGAGGATTGGGACTGCCAAACTGTTAAGGGCTTGGATGGAGAGGAATTTGTTTGGTATGTACAAGAACATTTTCTGATTCAGTATGTGGATGCACCTACTAGAGAAGGAGCAAAACTTGATCATCTTTGAGAAATAAGGCAGATGACTGAGTTGTCATTGAGGGAGAATTTGGGGGCCAGTGATCATAATTCTATTAGTTTTAACATAATGGTGAAAAAGGATAGACCACATCTAAAAGTTAAAATTCTAATTTGGAGAAAGGCCAATTTTGACAGTATTAGGCATGAACTTTCAAAAGTTGATTGGGGGTGGATATTTGCGGATAAAGGGTCAACTGAAAAATGGGAAGCCTTCAAAACAAGATAATGGCAGTCCAGAGATAGTATGCTCCGGTTAGGCTGAAGGGCAAGGCTGATAGACGTAGGGATGCTGGATGATGAGAGTAATTGACATTTTGGTCAAGAAAAAGAAGGAAGCATATTGTCAGGTAATGAACATCAGGGATTGAGTAATTCCCTCGAAGAGTATAAAGGCAGTAGAAGCATGTTTAATGGTAAAATCAGGAGTCCAAAAAAGAGACATGACATAGCTTTGGCAAATAGAGTTAAGGAGAATCCAAAGAGATTCTACAGATACATTAAGGACAAAAGAGTAACTAGGGAGAGAATTGGGCCCCTAAAAGATCAGCAAAACCCTCTACATGTGGAACCACAGGAGATTGGGGGGATACTAAGTTAGCATTTTGCATCAGTATTTACAATGGAGAAACATATGGAATATAGAGAATGTGGGGAAAGTACATAGTGACATCTTGAAAAATGTCCATGTTACAGAGGAGGAGTTTCTGGAGGTTATTTATTTATACAAATACTTTTAACATGAACAGAGGAGGTATGGTTGCTGAGTTTGCAGATGACACCAAAATTGGAGGTGTAGTCGACAACAAAGAAGGTTACCTCAGAGTAAAATGGGATCTTGGTCAGATGGGCCAGTGGGCTGAGGAATTGCAGATGGAGTTTAATTTAGATAAATGTGAGATGCTGCATTTTGGAAAAGCAAATCAGGGTAAAACACTTAACAGTAAGGTGCTGGGGAGTGTTGCTGAACAAAGAGATCTTGGAGTTCAGGTTCACAGTTCCTTGTAAGTGGAGTCCCAGGTAGGAACGATAGTGAAGGACGTGTTTGGTATGCTCGTCTTTATTGAGCAGTGCATTGAGTACAGGAGTTGGTAGGTCATGTTTGCAGCTGGTCAGGACATTGATTAGGCTACTTTTAGAATACAGCATTCAATTCTTGTCTCCCCGCTATAGAAAGGATGTTGTGAAACTTGAAAGATTTCAGAAAGGATTTACAAGAATGTTGCTAAGGCTGAAGGATTTGAGCTATAGGAAGAAGCTGAATAGGCATGGGGATTTTCCCTAGAATGCTGGAGGCTGAGACCAGACCTTATAGAGTTTGTAAAATCTTTTGGGGCATGGATAAAATGAATAGCCAAGATATTTTCACCAGGCTGGGTGAGGCCAAAATTAGAGGGCATAGGGTTAAGGTGAGAGGGATAAGATTTTAAAGGGACCTTAGGGGCCACTTTTTCACATAGTGTGTGGTGCTTGTATGGAATGAGCTGCTGGAGGAAGTGGATGGGTTATGAATAGGAAAGGAAAATTAAGAGGAATATTGGCCAAATGCTGACAAATGAGACTATATTAATTTAGATATCAGGTCTGTGTGCACGAGTTGGACTGGGGTCTGTTTCCATGCTGTGCAGCTATATGACTCTATTTGTACAAGACTGAAAACCATGGAAATTTGAGACATCTGACATTTGGAGTCTGGCAGAATGGTAAGACACAGCCATCTAATATTTTTGCTACATATTAGAAAATCTGAAAACCGTGGGAATAAAGAGTGACAATGTTGATACACAATTGGCTCAAGGACAGAAAGTATTAAGTCATACTGAGTAATTGTTGAAGACAGGAGTAAAGTATACAGTGGTTTTCTCTAGAGTGCAGGATTAAGACAACTGATCTTTTTGATTCATAGAAATTACGTGGACTAGAGTATACTGGGCATAATTCCAAGGTTTGTAAATGATACAAAACACAAATGGAGTAAAGTAGAAGAATAACTACAGACTTCAGCAGGACACGATGTGTGAAATGAGCAAGTACACGATTGGTGAAATTTAATACAAAATGTGAAATGATTCTTTGTTGGAATGATACGCAATACAAACAAAATAGCACAATTTGAAAGAAGTTGGAACAATGATCTTGGGGTGTGCATACATAAATGTTTGAATGTGGCAAGATAAGTTGTCTCCTTGCTCTGCTACTGATAGTTTGTAATGCTATGGGTTAGACCTGGCTTTCGGCCATGAAGTCAAGAAGAACGTACAACTTCTTGTGCAACTTTATAAACTGGATGGAAATGATAAAAGCAAATTGTAAACATCATATTGAATTTCATTTTAATGATTCTAATATGAATGTTGTTCTGCTTTATTTCAAATGCTGAAACTGAAAATTAAAGAGGGTGAACTGCTGGAAAATCAGATTAAATATGTACCATGCGGCAATTCTCTTGAAGTCTAGAAATTTTAAACTGTATTGCTAAAGATTTAATAACTATGCCTTTGTATTATTAGATGTGCACATGACAGAAGAAAACTGCATTTTTGAAATTTAAAGATACTGAAGGATTCCATAAATATCCTGTATCATTGTGCTGCAGAGAATGTCACCATCTTGTGGCACACTGATGTCATTTCTGCTGCAAGTAAATATCAGGATTTTGCATTTCTAATGAGACCCTTATTCCTTGGTCTTTTCAGCAAAGTTGAAAATGTGTTGCTGGAAAAGCGCAGCAGGTCAGGCGGCATCCAAGGAACAGGAAAAATCGACGTTTCGGGCATAAGCCCTTCTTCAGGAATGAGGAAAGTGTGTCCAGCAGGCTACGATAAAAGGTAGGGAGGAGGGACTTGGGGGAGGGGCGTTGGAAATGCGATAGGTGGAAGGAGGTTAAGGTGAGGGTGATCGGCCGGAGTGGGGTGGGGGCGGAGAGGTCGGGAAGAAGATTGCAGGTTAGGAAGGCGGTGCTGAGTTCGAGGGATTTGACTGAGACAAGGTGGGGGGAGGGGAAATGAGGAAACTGGAGAAAGTGTCAAATACAAACTATATTAAATAGTTAATTACTTCAAGTGATTGATTAATATTGGTCTTAATGCAGATAGTACTTAAAACTATGTGATCAAGAATGATAGCCAAGCAAAACCACCAAAATAAAAGCAAGACTTTTATTCTTGTTGTCTTATGCCCAATACCGTTAATAAAAAGGTGAACATTTCAAAAAGATGTGAAAAAATGATCTAGTAGTTGATAATATTATATTGTCAAATCATTGTAAAATCGCAACAGTAAATTTGATCATTTTGTAAGCTAAACATATAACAATGTGCATGGTGCATTTTGTTTTTTTTTAAGTTTCTTTTTATAAATGCAAGGCATGGACACTATACGTTTCCAGCATGAAGTGCTACATAAAAACTAAAGATTCTCTGTAAGCATAAGCTCTGTCAGACACAAGTTCAATTAGTATAGTGAATGCATTAATTTTCCAAGCAAATTTAAGGTCATTATAATAAGTTAATCTAGCCTTGCTGGATGAATTGTATTACTCACTTTGTATTATTGTGTTCAGTACCTCTCTGCAATTATATTTCTGCACTCGACATAGCTAGCCTAAACTGTAAATGTTAATTCTACTTAAGCATTAATAGCAAGCTATATTGCATGTAAAAACCTCTCATTACTGCTGCCTTACAGCTAATATTCAACTAAATCTAGATCACAACAAAATGTAAAGTATATTTCCTGAAGTAAATATAATAAATTGAAAGACAGAAACAGCATCAAATTGAATAAAAACTTGGGAATTTGAACAAATATTCAAATCGGAAATGGATTGAGCATAAGAAAAGGTTGTGGGAGTTTGGGTGAAGGATAAGGTTAGTATTCATGTGGTGTCTTTGATGGTTTTACGATATCCCAATTACCTTAAAACCAATTAAATACTTTTGAACCATAGGCAAAATCATAAACAGCAATGATTGGACTGCATTTTGTTGAACCTTTGAGAGTGCACCAATTAGTTAATTGACAACTAATTTAAGACCATCAAACTCATAACATGGCTCATGGATATTTAATGAAGCAGCAGACATTCTTACACATGGTAAAAACAAGGACTGCAGATGCTGGAAACCAGATTCTAGATTAGAGTGGTGCTGGAAAAGCACAGTTCAGGCAGCATCCGAGGAGCAGTAAAATCGATGTTTTGAGCAAAAGCCCTTCATCTATTCCTGATGAAGGGCTTTTGCCCGAAACGTCGATTTTACTGCTACTCGGATGCTGCCTGAACTGCTGTGCTTTTCCAGCACCACTCTAATCTATATTCTTACACATGGACCCCATTCCCTATGAACATAAAGAACATGTTCAAGCCTTGCAGCATTTTTTTTTCAAATTAACAAGAATGTGGGGACCTGGGTGTAGGTTTGCTCACTGAGCTATAAGGTTCGTTTTAAGACGTTTTGTCACCATACTAGGTAACATCATCAGTGAGCCTCGGGATGAAGCACTGGCAGCATGGCCTGCTTTCTATTTATGTGTTTAGGTTTCCTTGGGCTGGTGATATAATTTCTTATGGTGATGTCATTTCAGATTATTTTTCGCAGGGGGTGGTAAATGGAATCCAATTCAATGTGTTTGTTGATAGAGTTCTGACTGGAATGCCATGCTTCTAGTTTTTCTCATGCATGTCTGTTTGGCTTGTCCTATGATGGATGTGTTGTCCAAGTCAAGGTGGTGTCCTTCCTCATCTGTTCATGTATCCTAGTTTTCTGCCAGTTTGTCCAATGTAGTGTTTGTTACAGTTATAGAGTCATAGAGATGTACAGCGTGAAAATAGACCCTTCAGTCCAAACCGTCCATGCTGACCAGATATCCCAACCCAATTTAGTCCCACCCTGCCAGCACCCAGCCAATATCCCACCAAACCCTTCCTCTTCATATATCCATCCAAATGCCTTTCACATGTTGCAATTGTACATGTTGCACCACTTCCTCTGACAGCTCATTTCATACACGTACCACGTGCCCATTAGGTCTCTTTTCTATCTTTCCCCACTCACCCTAAACCTATGCCCTCTAGTTCTGGACTCCCCAACCCCAGGGAAAAGACTTTTGTCTATTTATCCTATCCGTGCCCCTCATAATTCTGTAAACCTCTATAAGGTCACCCCTCAGCCTCCAATGATCCAGAGAAAAAAGCGCCAGCCTGTTGCCAATAGGTGTGCTTGTTGTCTGTATAGGATCTTTCAAATTCATTAACTGCTAATGGAAAGCTAAACACAAATATAAAGCAGGCCATTGCACCACTGCTTCATCCAGAGGTTCACTGATGATGTTGCCTAGTATGGTGATGAAAGTCTGGAAATGAACCTTCCAGCTCACCGAGCAAACTTACATCCAGAACCTCAACCTGAGCTACAAATCTTCTCATAACCCACTAATTTGGAACCATTCAATTCCGTTAGATTCACAGGTCGACTGAAAACTATCAGTATTCTTTGCTCCTGTAGTAAAAATTGTTGTGGTCATGTGAAATTTGGAATTATTGCATTTAACCTTAAGTGTGCATAATGAAAGTGTCAGCAAGATATCTTGCTTCTAAGCAATACACAGCAAAAGAAAAATGCATGATCACATGAAACAAATTAACTATTCCTCAACAATCACCAATAATTAAAAACCTAGGATAACTGTAGGGAACAGGAATCCCTTTGTTACCCTAAATTTAAAAAGGCAACTCACAAAATACAATTTTTTTTTCCAAAAAGTATAATTGTACAAAGTAGCTAATTTTCAATACAAATCACCCAAGGACAACAGTGATCCATTGCTCAGGGTAATGTTTCAAGGCAACCATCTTCAGCTACCTCATCAA
Source organism: Chiloscyllium plagiosum (assembly GCF_004010195.1). NCBI lineage: Eukaryota > Metazoa > Chordata > Chondrichthyes > Orectolobiformes > Hemiscylliidae > Chiloscyllium > Chiloscyllium plagiosum. Next base: position 87,443,111 of record NC_057711.1, read on the forward strand.
TTCCCTCCCTCCATCATAAGGTCAGAAGTGGGAATGTTCGCTGATGGTTGCACAATGCTCAGCACCAGTCACAACTGCTCAGAGACTGAAGCATTCCACGACCAAATACAAAACGACATGGACAAAACATTTGGGATGATGATTAGTCAGTAACATTCATGCCACATCGGTGCCAGGCAATTACCATCTCCAAAATAAAATCTAACCATTGCCAGTGGACACACAATGGCATAGACTTTACTGAATCAATCAGTTACTATTGACCAGAAACTGAACTGGACTAGTTATAAGAGTACAGTGGTTACAAGACCAAGGTCAGAAGCTAGGAATCCTGTAGTAACCCACCACCTGATACCTGTCTACCATCTACAATGGCAAAAGTCAAGAAAGTGACAGAATACCCCCTACTTGCATAGATGAGTGCAGCTCCAACAACACCCAGGTTTGATACCATCCCTCAGAATAAAGCATTAAATTTACTTTGCACTATATCAATATTCACTTTCTTCAACATCAATGCTCAGGAGTAGTAGTGTGTACCCATATACAAGATGCACAGCAGAATTTCACCAAGGCTTCTTAGGCAGCAACTTTCAAATCCATAACTACTACCACCTAGAAATAGAAGGGCAGCACATAGAAAGACCATCATCTGTGGGATTTTCTCCATGCTAATCACCATCTTGACTTGGATATCTTTCTTCCAGTGTAAAGGAGTCAAAATTCTGGAAAAAAAAACACCCTAATGGCATTGTGGGTGTACCTTCATCAAATGAACTACAGCAGTTCAAATCGACTACAGCAATTGGAAGGCAACTCACAACCATCTTCTCAAACACAGCTAGGGACAGACAATACATACTGGTCTAACTACAAATATCCATATCCCAAGAACTTTAAAAGTATTCACTGGTCAAACAGATCACTAGCTTTACCAACCTGACAATCTTGTGATTCACATTGCTTACATTCAAAATTGACAGTCTTCAAACTCATTTTAAACGCTTTCTACCTGCAATTACATCTCACAAACTAGAGTTGCATGGACTCAATTTCTACAACACTATCTTCTGATATGCATAATTAGGTAGAATGTAAATACAAGTTTTTTATAATGCTTCTTCTTATCACAAGTAAAAGTAGTTTTAGTTTGGTAAATTCTTCCAAACTTACTGCCTCCTTAATGGATAGTTAATCTCACTTACATTTCATGGAACTGCAGAATTTTTAAATTACACACTTCATACATCCGGATTCAATAAAGAGAGACAACATTTTAGCACTACTGATATTTATTGAATAATAATGAATTTAAAACTTCAGTAGATTTACCAGGTTTTTTTTTAAATGAACAAAGGCAGATTCTAGCAGGTGACAGTCTTGGTCTTTACAATTTGATAATCATACAATGAGAGGGAAAAAATGCTCAGCAAAATTCGGGGAAATAAAAATGAATTTGGCACTTGAATCCAAGTACATAAAGCAGCCTTATTAAAACAAAGCCTCAGAAAACTTATTCCTTCTAAAAATATTAAAACCCTAAACAAGAAATATTATCTGAGCATCAACTCCAGTGCAAAAAAGTACATGCATTAAACAACCAAAAATGACACTTATGAATGAAAACATTGTCATTCCTAACAGAATCAGCATTTCCCCAGAGAGAGACTAGACCTTGACTTTCCCCAGACAGGCCATTTGTCATCCTATACTTCCTTTAAGTTAGTAGATCCTTATTGCTTTTTGATGAACTATTTAACTCTGACATCAATAATAGGTACATGGAACAAAACAAAGGTTAAGTGCAGTCAGAAAAGTTCACCCTTAAAGCAGCAGTAACCCAACTAGTCAACAATTCAAAGACGCCTCAAAAGTCCACCACCTTCTAAATTCCACTACCAGGTTACATCTGCAACCAAACTATGACTCATGAGTACAGTTAGCTTGAAATATTATCATAGCTCTTTAATTAATGAAATTTGAAGGTAACTTCTAACAAACTCTAAGATGAAATCAGATCTCAGCCAAGGGAGAAGGAAAGGTTTACTTGAGGCCAATGAGACTTCTAGAAACTTTGTAGAGGCCTGGAGATAAACCAACTTCATATCTCTTCCTTCAGCATAGACCAATACATGATACAAAGACAAAAGACAGCAAGTTTAAAGAAAAAAGAATACAAATTCAATTTTAGAATATAATGTGCGGCAATGTAACTTCATTGTACAAATAATGAACAGTAATCATGAACCTTTCAAGGCCAAATGACAAAATGTCCCTGTCAGTCACACTTAAGTTCTGGTCTGGCTTGCAAATCTTCTTAAATTAGCATTGGTGACAGAGCAATTGAATTTCACAAACTCTTAACAAATAAAACTGAGAAAAACAGGCATCGTGTTCGAAACCCTTTCAACATGCAATTACCTCCCACAAACTGGAGTTGTACAAATTTTCAATTTCTACAATACTGTCCAAATCTTTGTGGATGTAAAAATTATTAATATTCTTTGTTAGTTTGCAAACCTTTACCAAGCAGATAGATGCATATTGTAGCAGAGAAGTGTGGAATTAACAACTTATACTTCTGACTGTGATCATTTTATTTAATTGAAGGGTTGTCACTGAACACAAGCTAAACCACCTACAAACATACCATGACATTTAGTTTGAAACAAAACAAAAACTCAGAGGCTCATACATCTCCAGTGCAGTCCACCTTCTTCATTGAAACAAAATATATATTGAACAGTCATCAGGTTGATTTGAATCAAACCAAAAATAAATAAGTTTCAATTACAAAATCTTGTTAGCTGATGAAGGAAGTATTGAAAAAAAACTGAACTGGTGATAGGTTTGGAATCCCACAAAATCTTTTCTGTTTGACACTGAGGCTAGTCTGCCTTTTTTTTGGAAAGTAACCAAATTATTCAATCTTGGTTGCTTTAGCTAATGCTGTTTATTGCAACCATGTAACATTGATGCAGTAATGACAGCTGTTAAATCTATACCAAAACTGCATTTCAAGCTTGTCAACTTATAGAATTAAAAACTTCATGCAGTAAGTATATATTTAAATGGTAAAAGAAAAAGCAGAACATATTGGATTACTGGAAAACAGAGCGAAGTAGTCCAGCCACGTAAGAGGATTTAAAAAAAAATTTGACACTGCAACAAAGCAATAATGGCAAGCTATAAAACTGCAATATGATTATAATAAAACTATTGATACAAAGCAAAACAATTTAGTGTTGCCAACAGGAAATTCAACAAAACTTCTTCCATCACCAAAGGTCACCCAATTCAAACTTCATTACACAATTAAAATTAATCAGTACCACATTTCTCTAGTAGGCCTCCAAGCCTGCATTTTTCACATTAGGATTAATGCAGGCTGTTTAAAAATCAGCGTTTTCACTGTTTCTAGGACTTATTACACAAGATTGTAGTACCCAGGCAGCAATGCACACTATATGCATTTAAGTACAAGAATCCACAGCATTTTTTGAGTGACACCAGTTTACTCAAATCATTTTCTCCATATCAAGACCAAGGCCTCTCAGGATTGCGCAATGGAATACAAGTTGCATTTAAACAAACAAAAGGTGCGATTTGTCAATATTTGTCTGGAACAGAAATCCATAGCCACCTATACTTTTAGTGCTATAAGGAAAAGCCCAAGTGCTATACGTTCATTGTTCACTTCAGTGAAACCAAACTTCAGCAAGTAGGTTTAAGTGCTCATGACCATCTATTTAAAATAATCATGCCCAGTTAGATTAGCTGTGACTATTTACCAACAACCATTAAGGAGGGCAAAAATATTTTTCTCAGTGCTTCAACTGGCTGCAAACAAGTCCAATTGCTCTTTCAAATTCCAAGCTAGTTTTTTTTTTAGTTAGACTATTACAAGTTGAATACAGTAATCTAGTTCAGTGGTACTTTCAGATAATGCTGCATCTTACATTATGGTCAACATTTGGTCCATGCAATAAACTTCAAAGGTATTTTCATGGTATTTTTAGATATTTCCTAATCAACCTGTTTAGAGGTATTATTATACGTGTTGGGCAGGTGGGACTTGAACGCAGGCCTCTTGGCTCAGAGTAGTGACACTACTAAGAATCCTTTTATGGTATTTTTACCTAAATGGATCAAAGCATATTTATGCTACTGGAACTCTGATTGATATGTGTTCATGTTTTAAAATAGGTTCCATTAAATTAAGCTTCTTTCTAATTCTAGTATTATTTGGTTCATTTATTTCAACTAAGCTGAAGTTGCTTGCTAGAATGCTAATGGTAGAGAGCATTTATTCATTGTGGATAATTAGCAAATCGAAATCACAACACCAAATTTCCAATGTAGTAGCAATTCTGAAATAGAAGAGTTTGATACATGTACCATCAGTGCGTTGTAAAGGTTTGCTGAAATGAAAAAGTCTTGGAATGCAGCAGCCTTTAATAATTAAAATAATTACAGGATTTGGACCATGACTCAGCTGAAATACTAGAAATCTAAACTTTAAACAAGAACAATGAGTTATACTTGCAATACAGTTAGTGCCAGATAAAGATAACAGTTAAATTGTCATCTTAAATTTTTGTTTTGTTAACCTAATTATTACGTCTTTGTTTCTAAGCCCATAATGTTGCCAGTGAAAAGTGAACACTGAAGCTTAAGAGAAATCTGATATCTTTCTTTATCACCTTGAAAGGCACTGCTCATCTTACATTCCAAAGAGTGCAAATTTTGCACGAGAAACACAAGTCAAATACTCCTGCTACACCTAGAATTCAGCACCTGCAGATTCAATTCCTGCTTGACATAATCTGATCCTTCGTTCAAAGCTTTGTAATATTTACTAAACTAAAACTTTACATAAACCTGTTCCAGACAAAAAGTGCATAACACTTGTGCTCCTTTAAGCAAGGGCCACAACATTCATAATCTTCAATTCTACATAATAGCAGCCTATTAAAAGCAAATATAAGGTGCATAACTTGTCTGGTGAACTAGTAGGACCTTAGTCCACAGACAGTTCCATTTCATAAAAGGTAAGCATTGCAGTTACTGGCGCAACTGTGCTTCAGTTAAGTTCGCCAGCTCAATGAGAGCCAGAGCACCATGCAGTCGCTCCCGTTGCTCCTGCATACGTCGGCATGCTGCAGCATGTGATCCATTTTTCTCCTCTTCTTCATCTTCATCAGACTGTATGAACTCCAATGGATCCTGCTGCTCCTGGTCAGCCTTCTGTCCAGTGCTTTTCACAGGGTGAGTACGCTGTTCTCGGGTTTCCCAATATCTACATGTAGACAGAATTTGGACATGGTATTCCCAATTTAAAGATGCACACCACCATTGCTACCAATCGGAAATAAACCACTTTGCTTTATACAATCTGTTCATATAAAAATACTTAAAAATAAGCAGAATGATATCTAGAGGCTTCAACACAAATCAAAGAATGCAGTAGACTTTTCGTTTTTATTCTTAAGTTAAGGAGATAAGCATTTTACAACTCATTTAGGTATACAGGTATAATTAATGCTCATGATCATGCAATTTTTATTATTTTTTGCTTTTTATAAATAATTATCCATAGGCAGGGCATCAACCTTTACACAGAGGGTGACATTTCAATTTCTTTGTCACTTTAGGTGGGGGCGAGGAGGGGGGTGCATTACATTTCAGAAAGATGTTTGTTACAAGAGTAAATGTGACTTTTTTTCCCTCAAAAGTGTACAATGAAAATGACTATTAAAAAGAGCTAAGCAGTAATTAACAAATAAAACCTATTTTGTTGTCAATTAAGAGGCAGCAGATCAAGACATAGTAGAGTCCAAAGTCTGACCCCATTGGGTGGAAGGATAGGAATCAGGATTTAACAATGACATTGCTTCACCTCTGATGGTGCACACTTCGGCCTGGCTTTGGCAAAATTCATATGATCGTCAGGTTTGGACTTTCAAACTGGGCTTTCCTTCTCTTCCAGCTTGCTATGTAGTTAGTTTTTTAGGGAATGGAAGGAGAAGTGTAGCTGCATCCGGTTCAATACATTTCATATATTGTAGTTCTATATTCTGGTTCGCTTAGCCTCCCCTGCACATACTTGCTCTCCTTCTTCCCCTTCTGATAAAACACAGGAAAACCCTCCTTCACATCCTGGGGTGGCACAGCAATTAACACTGCTGCCTCACAGCACCAGAGACCCGGGTTCAATTCCTGCCTCAGGCAACTGACTGTGTGGAGTTTGCACGTTCTCCCCCGTGTCTGTGTGGGTTTCCTCCGGGTGCTCCGGTTTCCTCCCACAGTCCAAAGATGTACAGGTTAGGTGAATTGGCCATGCTAAATTGCCCGTAGTGTTAGGTGAAGGGGTAAATGTATGGCAATGGGTCTGGGTGGGTTGCTCTTCGGAGGGTTGGTGTGGACTTGTTGGGCCGTAGGGCCTGTTTCCACACTAAGTAATCTAATCTTATCCTGGGGCACACCTCACCCTCAAGCCAGTCCATTACATGCTCTCACATGAACACACCATCTCTGCCCACCTCTCACATCCCTGTGTGCATATCCAGTCCCTTCCTCACTCCACACGTCCCCACCTTAACACCCACCCTAACACCCCTTCCTCTTGCAACCAGTCTACCCTGAACCCCTCCACCAAGAAGGTGCTCAACGTTGCTTTCCTTGTGTGCTGTCCTTCCTCACATACCATAACCAGTTATAATACCCAGTTAAGACAAAGGATGAATGCAAAATGACTGTTCTTACAAATCAAGAAACAGAAGGTTCCCTTACTAATGGCAAATTCTCTCGAATGTACAACATTTGGGGCTTTTTCACAAACCATTGTAGACAATATTTCAATTCCTTTCCAAGTTGAACAAACAGATATTTTAGTATCAAACACAGTCAGATACGTACAGCACGGAAACAGACCCTTCGGTCCAACCCGCCCATGCTGACCAGATATCCCAACCAAATCTAGTCCCATTTGCCAGCACTTGACCCATATCCCTCTAAACCATTCCTATTCATACACCTATCCAGATGCCTCTTAAATGCTGCGATTGCACCAGCCTCCAACACTTCATCTCGCAGCTCATTCCATACATGCACCACCCTCTGTGTTCTGTATCCAAATGGCTAATTCTCCTTGTATTCCATGAGATCTAACCTTGCTAACCATTCTCCCATGGGGAAACTTGCCGAACGTCTTACCGAAGTTCATATAGATCACGTCCAACACTCTGCCCTCATCAATCCTCTTTGTTACTTCTTCAAAAAACTCAATCAAGTTCCTGAGACATGATTTCCCACGCAAAAAGACATGTGGACCAGCCCTAATCAGTCCTTGCCTTCCCAAACACGTGTAAATACTGTCCCCCGGGATTCCCTCCAACAACTTGCCGACCACCTACATCAAGAACTTTCAAAAGCTGATTGGGGACAGATGTTCGCAGGTAAAGGGATGCCTGGAAAATTGAAAGCCTTCAGAAATTAGATAACGAGAATCCAGAGACAGTATATTTCTGTTAGGGTAAAAGGAAAGGCTGGCAGGTATAGGGAATGCTGGATGACTGGAGAAATTGAGGGTTTGGTTAAGAAAAAGAAGGAAGCATATGTCAGATATAGACAGGAGAGATAAAGTGAATCCTTAGAAGGGTATAAAGGCAGTATTTTTAAGAGGGAAATCAGGAGGGCAAGAAGTGGATATGAGATATCTTTGGCAAATAGGGTTAAGGAGAATCCAAAGAGATTTTACAAATACATTAAGGAGAATAGGGCCCATCAAAGATCAGCAAGGTGGCCTGGAACCACAGCAAATGGGGGAGATACTAAATGAGTATTTTGCATCAATGTTTACTGTGGAGAAGGACATGGAAGATATACATTGTGGGAAAATAGGTTGTGACATTTTGAAAAATGTCCATACCAGAGAGGAGTAAGTGCTGGATGTCTTGAAACGCATAAAGGTGGATAAATCCCAGGGTTACCCTAGAACTCTGTGGGAAGCTAGGGAAATGATTGCTGGGCCCCATGCTCAGATATTTGTATCATCAATAGTCACAGGTGAGGTGCCAGAAGACTGGAGCCTGGCTAACGTGGTACTATTATTTAAGAAAGGTGGTAAGGACAAGACAGGGAAACTATAGACCGGTGAGCCTGAATTGATAACTGAATTATTAGCTAATAAACTATAAATAGACAATTTATCAGGTATTCTTTTGAAACATACTCACTTTGCCAGCCATTCTGCAACAGCTGTATTGTCTGCAGCCTGCGTTTTCTTTGCTCCGCTGGATGCCTCATCTCTCCGTAAACGTGCGTAAGGATGCTTGGTACAATGGCGGTTTGCATGCGTAAATCTGCTTCCACAGCCTGTGGAGAATTCAGTAAAATGCTACATTACATTTTACTTCCAAGACAGGTACCCCTTTAACAACTTTTAAGAGTATTTATGCTTCAAAAGATAGCACTCCCCTAATCCAACTTCGAAAGACTGACACACAAAACATCCGTGGCATTCAATTTACATTTCACATATTGTAGTTCTGTACTCAACAGGCAAACTGCAGTCTGCACCTTTGGAGAGATGCGCAAGTAACCATGAGGAAATGCTGAAGTGAGAAATGGGCTTTTATTCCCCCTTTCTCTAATGTAATTCTGAGTTGTAAATCCCTGCTCCTCTATTTCTACCCACATCTTATTCAACTCTCAATAAAGCTTCTGATGCAATCTTAAAATATACAGCATAGCAGCATTTGGAATAGGGGAATCAAAATATCCTCTTTCTAGGGTGTAGGTTTGCTCGCTGATCTGTAGGTTTGATATCCAGACGTTTCATTACCTGACTAGGTAACATCATCAGTGGCGACCTCCAAGTGAAGCGAAGCTGTTGTCTCCTGCTTTCTATTTATATCTTTCTCCTGGATGGGGTTCCTGGGGTTTGTGGTGATATCATTTCCTGTTCGTTTTCTGAGGGGTTGATAGATGGCATCTAGATCTGTGTGTTTGTTTATGGCGTTGTGGTTGGAGTGCCAGGCCTCTAGGAATTCTCTGGCATGTCTTTGCTTAGCCTGTCCCAGGATAGATGTGTTGTCCCAGTCGAAATGATGGGTTTTTTCATCCGTGTGTAGGGCTACGAGGGAGAGAGGGTCATGTCTTTGTGTGGCTAGCTGGTGTTCGTGTATCCTGGTGGCTAACTTTCTTCCGGTTTGTCCTATGTAGTGTTTGTGGCAGTCCTTGCATGGAATTTTGTAGATGACATTGGTTTTGTCCATGGGTTGTACTGGGTCTTTTAAGTTTGTTAGTTTTTGAGAGTGTTGGTGGGTTTGTGTGCTACTAGGCTCCCGAGGGGTCTTAGTAGTCTGGCTGTCATTTCTGAAACTTCTTTTATGTATGATGTATGCAAGGACTGTCACACCTAAATATGGTATAGCATCCTGGTCTCAGAGGTCACTACTACGCATGGACCTCCAAACCCTGAGCAATTAGAAGAAAATTAGAAGGAACTCAGGCTGATCTATGTACTTCAAGTTCAACATTCCCAGCTACCATAGATAGTCTTTGATTTAATTGACCACAAGCATCTGCCTAGGTCAAATCTGAAAAATTTCAAACGCTTCACCTCCATAGCCGTTAAAGCAGTTGCAAAGTCATACAACTCACCAAAAAAAAAATCCCATCTCTGTCCTAATTTCATTTAGTGTCCCTTATTTCTGAACTCACCCACCAGAGGAAAGATTCCTCTACATCCACTTGTCAAGATCATTCATGATCTTAAACTTCAATCCAATCACCCCTCACTCTGTTGAACGCCATTGTAAGCAAGCCCAGCATGTCAAATCTTTCCTTATTAGACAACCCACTCTCTCCAAGTTTCAATCCAATTAACCTCCACTGAACCACCTCCTTTCTTAAATAAGGAGACCAAACCTATACACAGTATTTCATCCTGCAATGTATAACATAAAAAAGATTGTTAGGTTTCAAATTTCAATTAATTTCTTAAAAGGCTAGCATTCCATGAATCTTGTGATTACATGGTAACCTTCAGTGCCTCACGCAGAGGAACACCTAGATCCCTCTGCAACCCAAAATTCTGCAGAAATAGGCCATTCAGCCCTTTGAGCCTGCTCCACCATTCAATATCATGGCTGATTTGACATTCCTCAACTCCGCTTTCCTGACTTTCGCCCACAACCCATGTTTCCATTAGATTAAAACAAAACCCATCTCAGCCTCAAATATACTTAATGACCCAACCCTGACAGCCCTTGCGATAACAATTCCACAGGTTCACTACACTACGAGAGAAAAACACCCCACTCATTTAGCCAATATTACTGAAGATTATGCTCTCCACTCCTAGAAATTCTCACAAAAGGGAACAACCCTTCCATGATTACTTGTCAAACCTCTTAATAATCTTATATGCTTTAAGAAGATCTCCTCTCACTCAAAATTCCAATGAATATAGTTCAATCTACTCAACCTCTCCTCAGAGTCCAAATCAACCTCAAGAACTTTGATGGACTGTCTTGAATGTCACTACATTTTTCCTTAATTAAGGAGAATAAAATTGTTCAGTATTCCAGCTGTGGTCCCACTAGTGCCTTGTGTATGTTTAGCAAAACCTCCCCACTGTTATACTCCATTGCCTTTGAAATAAAGGCTAACATTCCCTTTGCATTCCCATTGTCTACTGAACTTGGATGCTAGTCTGGATGTCGGATGTAAATTAAATCAGGAGCTGAAATTGGCCTGTCGCAAAGATGATACTACAGTTGTTATGGGGGATTTCAACGTGCAGGTAGACTAGGAGAATCAGGATGGTATTGGACCTCAAGAAAGAGACTTTGTGGAGTGCCTCAGAGATGGATTCTTAGAACAGCTGGTGCTGGAGCCTACCAGGGATAAGGCAATTCTGGATCTGGTATTGTGCAACGAATCAGAATTGGTCAGGGTCCTCGAAGTGAAGGAGCCATTGGGAAGTAGTGACCATAATACAATAAGTTTCAATCTGCAATTTGAGAGGGAGGGTACAATCAGAAGTGACAATATTTTTGTTGAATAAAGGGAACTATGGAGCTATGAGGGAGGAGCTGGCCAAAGTTCAATGTGCAATACCTTAGCAGGGATGACAGTGGAGGAACAATGGCGGATATTTCCGTGTATAATGCTGAAGTTGCAGGATCAGTTCATTCCAAAAAGTAAGAAAGATCCTAGGAGGAGGCATGGGTGGCCATGGCTGACGAGGGAAGTTAAGAAACATATAAAGTTAAAAGAGAAAAAGTATAACATAGCAAAGATAAGTTGGAAAACGGAGAACTGGGAAGCTTTTAAAGAACAACAGAGGATTACTAAGAAGGAAATACGCAGAGAAAAAATGAGGTACGAAGGTAAACTGGCCAATAATATAAAGGAGGATAGTAAAAGCTTTTTTAGGTATGTGAAAGGCAAAAAAATGGTTAAGACTAAAATTGGGCCCTTGAAGACAGAAACACGGAAATATATTACGGGGAACAAAGAAATGGTAGAAGAATTTAATTGGTACTTCAGATCTGTGTTTACTGGGGAAGACACAAGCAATCTCCCTGAGGTAACAGTGGCTGAAGGACCTGAACTGAAGGGAATTTATATTTGCCAGGAATTGGTGCTGGAGAGACTGTTAGGTCTGAAGGTTGATAAGTCCCCGGGGCCTGATGGTCTACATCCCAGGGTACTGAAGGAGGTGGCTCAGGAAATCGTGGATGCGTTG
>NC_057711.1:87455551-87470489 GCF_004010195.1 Chiloscyllium plagiosum
TTAGGTAAAGGGGCAGTACGGAGAGATCTGGGTGTTCTTGTACACCAGTCAATGAAGGTAAGCATGGAGGTACAGTAGGTAGTGAAGAAGGCTAATAGCATGCTGGCCTTCATAACAAGAGGGATTGAGTATAGAAGTACCTGGAGTACTGTGTGCAGTTCTGGTCTCCAAATTTGAGGAAAGACATTCTGGCTATTGAGGGAGTGCAGTGTAGGTTCACGAGGTCAATTCCTAGAATGGCGGATTACCTTACACTGAAAGACTGGAGCGACTGGGCTTGTATACCCTTGAGTTTAGAAGACTGAGAGGGGATCTGATTGAGACATATAAGATTATTAAAGGATTGGACAGTCCAGAGGCAGGAAACACGTTTCCACTGATGGGTGAGTGCCGAACCAGACGACACAGCTTAAAAATACGGGGTAGACCATTTAGGACAGAGATGAGGAGAAACTTCTTCACCCAGAGAGTGGTGGTTGTGTGGAATGCTCTGTCCCAGAGGGCAGTGGAGGCCCAGTCTCTGGATTCATTTAAGAAAGAGTTGGACAGAGCTCTCAAGGATTGTGGAATCAAGGGTTATGGAGATAAGGCAGGAACAGGATAAGGATTAAGGATGATCAGCCATGATCATATTGAATGGTGGTGCAGGCTCGAAGGGCAGAATGGCCTACTCCTGCACCTATTGTCTATTGTCTTTTTGCAATTTTTTGGATGATGACTCTCAAATTCCTGTTGTGCTGCATCTTGCTGGAAACCCCCTCCATTGAAACAATTTCCAGCTCCTGTATTCAACCTGCCAAAGTGCATAACCTCACATTTTCCATATTATATTCCAACGGCCATGCTTCTGTCCACTGACTCAAACAATGAAGAAGGGCTTATGCCCGAAACGTCGATTCTCCTGCACCTCGGATGCTGCCTGGCCTGCTGTGTTTTTCCAGCAGCACACTTCTCAACTCTGGTCTCCAGCATCCACAGTCCTCACTTTTTCCACTCACTCAAACTGTCTATATTCCTCTGTAGACTCTGTCATAGAATCCCTAGTGTAGAAGCAGGCTATTTGGCCCATCAAGTCAACACCGACCCTCTGAAGGGCAGCCCACCCAAACCCACATCCCCTCCCCTATCCCTGTAACCTGCATTTCACATGGCTAATCCATCTAGCCAGCACATCTTTGACTGTGGGAGGAAACCCACACAGACACAGGGAGAATGCGCAAACTCCACACAGACACCAGAGGGTGGAATTCAACTGGGTCCCTGGTGCTGTGAGACATGGTGGGCGGCATGGTGGCACAGTGGTTAGCACTGCTGCCTCACAGCGCCAGAGGCCCGGGTTCAATTCCCGCCTCAGGCGACTGACTGTGTGGAGTTTGCACGTTCTCCCTGTGTCTGCGTGGATTTCCTCCGGGTGCTCCGGTTTCCTCCCACAGTCCAAAGATGTGCAGGGTCAGATGAATTGGCCATGCTAAATTGCCCGTAGTGTTAGGTAAGGGGTAAATGTAGGGGTATGGGTGGGTTGCGCTTCGGCAGGGCGGTGTGGACTTGTTGGGCCGAAGGGCCTGTTTCCACACTGTAAGTAATCTAATCTAATCTAAAAAAAACAGCAGTGCTACCCACTCAGCCACCATGCTACTGTCAACCTCACCACTTGCCTTTTCATCTATTTTTGCGACATCAGCAAACTTGGCAATAGTGCATTCACTTCTTTAATCATTAATGTATATATATCAACTGGTTCCCCCTTCATCTATTCTGAATGTTACACCTCAAAGAACTCTAATGAGTTTGTCATACATAATTTCCCCTTCAAAAAAAAAGTCATTCCAATTATATATACTCTGACATTTTTTATTGCTGGTATAGTCTTCGGATTTTTTTCTCTTCTCTGTCCCTTCCTGCTCTTTTCTGCTATTCATTTTCTAAATCAATATTTTATTATTCTGCCTCATTTCACTCCCTCTTTGTCTGATACAATTTCACAAGCAGGATCTCTCACCCCCATTCAGTTTATTCCTACTTCTGATGCACTTTGATCCACGCAGTCACTTTAATCTAGTCATCCCATGCCAATTTACACATGATTCAAGCACAGTACCAAGACTATCATTTTGAGCTTTTGCACTGTAACCCTGACTCTCATCCAAACAAGCTACAAGTGTGGACAATTGCAAAGGCTGAGGCTCCTGTGCTCTAGGTCTCTTTTACCTGCCTTCTTTACAGTAAAGCCTTCCTGTCTTTGACCATTGACGAAATCATAAAAAAAACCTATCTTAAAGAATTACATGGACACTTAATCCAGGAGGCAGTCCCATTCCTTATCTCTTGATATGCCAGTGTATACACCTTGATAAGCCAGTCAAGTTTCCTCCAGTTGCAAGCACTTGCTGCAGATGTGTTTACTCTTGATCACACTGGTATCCTAAGCATCCACATTCTGCAATCACAACACATCACCTGCCCTGCCATCTCTAATAATTGTTAATTATATAGGCATTGTTAATTATATAGGCATTGCTAATTAAGAAATGTATAATTACCAGAGCCTGCACCTCATGAAATGTTGAAATACCATCAGTAAACTTTACAATACTAACGAAACAGTTCAATATTTACAGTTTCCAACAATACTAGTTACAGCTCCATCTCTGGCACTAAATTGTCAATCAACTGTTGGAGGTTTAAAAAAAAAGATAGTTGAAGTAGATCTCCTCCCCACCCTTCAAATAATACTGCTTGTAGCAAACCTTATTAAACGTATCTCTCTTTTACCCATGTCAAAAATTACTACTTGGATCCAAATTCTTAGGTGTACTTGCTTAGTAAAGTCTTCCTCCCACTGGCCATACTCCTTACTCTTTCAATCCATTCTTTACATATGGTAGCATATATATAGGCATCAAAAACATTGAACATGCTGGCCCCATATTTACTACAAGCCTTGCTTCATCCAAATCAATTTATCATTTACAATTAAGAGACACAAGATATCCTGCATGCACAAGTAAAAACCTAAAGGCTTGGCTTTACTTTATTAGTACTTAGGTAGAGACATGAAAAGTAGATTTTGATAATTTACCAGTTTCAGAACAAACAAATGGCTTTTCCCCAGTGTGAAGACGCTGGTGAGTTTTTAGTTGTCCACTCTGAACAAATGCTTTCCCACAATTTGGGTAGTCACATAAATAAGGTCTTTCACCTAAAAGAAACCCACAGTAATACAATCAATCAATTAAAGACTATAATCCTTTCTCAAATTGTTCATTTGAAATAAGACAGCCTGAATTTTGTGAAGTTATCCCTCAATTTCAGCAAAAAAAAAGTGTTTAAAATTAATCCTGCCTTACTTTACACACGTTTTCAGTGTGATAATTTCAGCTAGTTACCATTTGGTCCTACTGATTAAATTTTGGACAGGTGTTAACTAAGTTCGGAGTCTGAAAGGGGAACAAAATGAAGAGTTGAACACAAAAAGTATCCAAATGGTTTCTGAATAACATTACATAAGGATAACTTTTCAATTGAATTGTTAATCTGCAATGTCCTCTGAAAAGTTAACATCTCTTTAGTTATGCAAATAAATGATAAGCCTCAAGACCAATGTTATGATACTATTACACATGCAAATTTACATTCATTTAAAGACAAACATTTCCAGTTTAGGGAATCTCCAACACAACATAATCCAACAGGTGTTAGCAGGTGCACTTTTAAAAAAGCTTGTCTAATATCCACGAGATACGTACAAGAATAACCAGGACATCTCAGTGATCACACTTTCCACATTTAAAGGACTATTTTAAGTTATTCAAAGCTGTACTTTAACAATAAAGTAAGGTATGCAACACATGGCACAAAAATGGTGAAAGTAGCATTGACATCAAAGGATAATATTACTGATTGAAGCTAAAACAAAACTTTCAATTTAAATTCATGACTAGTACAATTAGGTAAATACAGGATCCAATGACTTGTTAGCAAATTTTACCACTGAGTAACAATCTTGACATAAGGACTAGAATGAAGAGTTACTTTGGATAATAACAAGTGCATAGTCAGAAATGGAGAAAAATGACCCAAAAGCCTTGAACTTCTAACATATTTTAAACTAAAATCTATCAATAAATAACAGACTGCATTAAAGCCGATAAGAAATAAATTTGTCCATTGCCTTCAACCAGATTATGTTAGGATAATCATAGAAATTCCTACCAAGTTATGGACTGATGATATGGCAAACTGCAAAATACTCACCAGCACTCCATTGTTTATACCAGCAGGCTATCACTTGCAATATGCAAGGATCATGGTTCATCTCATGTGCCAATATACGATACCCATGAAAAGTTCTAAATCTTACCAGTGTGTGTTCTCTTGTGAGCTTGCAAGGATTTCTCGCGAGGAAACACTCGGTTACAAATGTTACAGCGGATTCTGCTTGAGGAGTGTTCACCCTCGTTTATCAGATCGCGGATTAACTCCGCTCTTGGTCGGCCTCGTCTTGTTCCGTCCTGAAATAAAGCATACCAATATGGATTAATAACTTAATCTCTCAGTAATATAAAAAGCATGTCGCAATGGCTGACTTTTGGTGCAATTGGCAAAATTTAGTCTTACTAAAACTTTCCCAAAATGCCCCAATGTCTTCTTGAAACGCAATGCAGGAAGTCTTTGGAAAATCTCCAAACCAAGCTGAAGTATTCAGTTAGTTTCCTCGTGTCTCATGGAGAGTGCACAATCTTTCCCTTACATGGGCACAAACTTTATAACAACTGCAGACAGCTCTACAACATAAAAAAACTTCAACACTGCCCCTTCACCCTCCCAAGGTACATTTAAAGATACGAGTGTGTTTAAAACTTAGCAGTACAGCGTACTGACTAACTTCGCATTGTTTGTTCAGCCTTTTCCCACCTACATTGCTTCGGAGTTAAATTTGGAGAATTCCAGTCTTCAATGAAGAATTTCTGATCAACCATATCCGCAGGGTACGGGTCTAACTTTCAGAATTCACTCCTTAAAATAGGCCAATTTTCAAGTTATATTGTGCTGAATACCTATCCTAATATCTAGTTATTTGACTTGACATCTTCGGAATAGGGAAGAGCCCTTCATCAGAGCTAAAGAGTCATCTAGACCCGACAGCTTGCTCTCTCTCCATGGTTGCTGCCTGACGTCTAGCATTTTTTTTGTTGTCAGTATAGCTCCAGCACTCACAGCCGGGTCAAGTGATTTAGCATCGACTAACTGCCAGAAAAATCGTGGCAGGCTTCCACGTTTGGATGTTTTGCCACAGAAACGAAGTGAAATCATTCTCCGCACTGAAAGCGAAAGAAAGGCGTGATTGTGGGATCACTAACATCAGTCCACACAGTGTAATCACAGAAATTGAACTTGCGGACAACATAAACAGAGCGGCGTGACTTTGGACAGATGCGATTTGTGCAGCCAGGACAATATAAGAGAGCAGGATCTCTTTAAACATGTCCAGGGGTGGAAACTCGTTTCTTTTTTGGCGCGCTGGAGTTTTGACAAGCTCTCCAGGAAGTGATTTCATTCATTTGAATTGTTTTCTCCTTCCACAGCAGCATCGGTGGCGGGAAAGCAACGGGTCTTGGATTTAATGGCTCAATGGGATGATTGGCCGAACTTTGAAGCAGGATCGAAGAATGGTTCGGACTGAAGGTGCTGCTGGTGACACCACTTTGTTTATTTAATCCTCCAGACCACCCCCACACTCACTCTCCCACTGAAAATGGGCGCCAAGCGGGAGCCAGACAAACTGCACAGTTCCAACCGCAAAACGCCAGTCCGCGTTAAAACCCCACCTTTAAAATTTACCAATTTAAAAATAAAATTAAACACTCCCTTCCCTTTAGGTCTAAAGGATGAGTCCGCGGACATGGTGACTGGAAAAAAAACAAACGCTCAAGCATTTCATAATACAAATTCTGCAGAACTCGAGTTCACTTTCAGTTGCCCGGCTCTTATGCTGCTCCGGGTTCTGCCCCCGCCGCTCTCACTGACCTGCGAAAGGTGATCCAGCTCCCGGTGCAGAGCTGCCGCTGCTCCGCACTGGGCTTCCCTGGCGCCGGGACCGTTGAACGGGGCGCCGGGGCTGAGAGTGACATTGTGGGCGTTCTCACCCCATCGCCACGGATACACCATAAAATCACTGAAGCCGGGGCTGGTGGGGCTCATATCCAGGCGCTTGGGTTTAATCGGCGTTGTTTTAATAACCGACAAACGCTTGGGAGAACCACCGGCGATCTGATTCTCCGCCATCGCAAGAGTGATCCACAAAGAATGGCGGAAAAACAGCGAAAGTAAATAAATAATCCAGCGGTGACAGAGCAGCCACTCAGACACAAACTCGCGGGTTTAAGCATTTCCCGCCTTTTCTGCAGACACCAACCGAACGCTGCGACGGAACCTCGCGACGTCACAATGGCTGATTGACAGCTCCATTCATGCATTGGAACGTCCGGTCACAGCCAATCAGGCGCCGGCGCGCTTTGTTGATTGGCGGAGTCGGGTTTTCCCCGCCGGAATTAATAACGTCTTCTTGTTAATCAGCGGATTCTTTGTTTTCATTTTTATGGTTAAAGAGACAGAGGCGTTAGGAAATGCCACTTTGTGTAAATAATATTATACATCTGCTGGGCCTGTAGACGTACTGGATACTGTGTGATGCAAGCCTATGGAAAGCTTCCAGAGAGGCGTTTATTTATGTGCAATTCTATAAGTATTCCTGAAAAGGGCCATATTTTGTTAAAGCCGTTTTATCTTGCACTCAACAGGACAATTCACAAGAAATGTTAAAATATATGTATTTAGAAATGCAAGTACTGATTAGGAAAGAGTGTGTTGCTGGAAAAGCACAGCAGGTCAGGCAACATCCGAGGAGCAGGAGAATCGACGTTTCGGGCAAAAGCCCTTCATCAGGAATGAGGCTTGTGGGTCGGGCTGAGAGATAAATGGGAGGGGGGCTGGGGGGTAATGTAGCTGGGAGTGTGACAGGCAGATGAAGGTGTGGGTGAAGGTGATAGGTCGGAGAGGAGGTTGGAGCAGATAGGGAAGGAAGATGGACAGTTCAAGAGGGCAATGCTGAGTTGGAAGATTGGATCTGGGAGAAGGGAAATGAGGAAACTGGTGAAATCCACATTGATCCCATGTGGTTGGAGGGTCCCAAGGCAGAAGATAAGGCATTCTTCCTCCAGGCATCGGGTGGTAAGGGTTTGGCCATCGAGGAGGCTCAGGACCTGCATGACCTTGGCGAAGTGGGAGGTGGATGCAGATAGGGGTGGGAAGGGAAATATGTCCCTAGTGGTGGGGTCTGTTTGTAGGTGGCGGTGAATGATACGATGTATCTGGAGGTTGGTGGGGTGGAAGGTGAGGACTAGGGTGGTTCTGTCCTTGTTGTGGTTGGAGGGGTAGGGTTCCTGGGCGGAGGTGTGGGAAGTGCTGAAGGGCATCATCGACCACATGGGAGGGGAAATTGTGGTCTTTGAAGAAGAAGGGTATCTGGTATATTCTATGGTGGAATTAGTCCTCCTGGGAGCAGATGAGGCAGAGGAATTGGGAGTAAGGAATAGCGATTTTACAGGAGGCAGGCTGGGAGGAGGTATAGTCCACGTAGCTGTGGGTTTGTATTAGATGTCTGTTTTGAGTTGGTCACTGTTAATAGAAATGGAGAGGTCCAGGAACATGGCTTTGCATCTTGGAAATCCTGGAATGTCTACAGTGTGCACAGGGCTCAACAAGTCCACACTGACTCTCCAAATAGCATTCCACCCAGACTCACACACCTACCTTATCTCTGTAACCCTGGATTTCCCATGGCTCCATCTAACCTGCACACTTTGGGCAATTTAGCATGGCCAATCCACCTAACCTGTACATCTTTGGACTGTGGGAGGAAATCCATGCAGGCACAGGACAATGTACAAATTTCATACAGTTGTTCAAGACTGGAATTGAACCCAGGTCCCTGGCGCTGTAAGGCAGCAATGGTAACCATTGAGCCATCTTGCTTCATTAACTTAATTGAGTTTTCTGAAGAGGTAACGAAGCGGATTGATGAAGGCAGAGTGATGGCCATGATTGTTATGGGCTTCAGTAAGGCGGTTGACAGCTTCTGCGTGGTAGACTGGTTAGCAAGGTTAGAACATATGGAGTACAGGGAGAACTAGCCGTTTTGATACAAAACTGGCTCAAAGGAAGGGGACATAGGGTGATGGTGAAGAGTTATTTTTCAGACTGGAGGCCTGTGACCAGTGGTGTGCCACAAGGACTGATGCTGGGTCCATTGCTTTTTGTCATTTATATAAATGATTTGGATGCGAACATAGGATGTATGGTTAGTAAGTTTGCAGATGACACCAAAGGAAGTGTCGTGGACAGTGAAGAAAGTTACCACAGAGTACAGTGGGACCTTGATCAGATGGGCCAATGGGCTGAGGATTGGCAGATGGAGTTTAATTTAGATAAATGTGAGGTGCTGTATTTTGGAAAGGCAAATCAGGTCAGGACTTATACACTTCATGGTAAGGTCCTGGAAGTGTTGCTGAACATAGAGATCTTGGAGTGCAAGTTCATAGTTCCTTGAAAGTAGAGTCACAAGTAGACAGTATAGTAAAAATGGTATTTGGTATGCTTGCCTTTATTGGTCAGTGCGTTGAGAATAGGAGTACATGTTGTGGCCGTACAGAACATTGGTTAGGTCAGTTTTGGAATACTGCATTCAATTAAGGTCTATTGTGGTTCTGTTCGCCAAGCTGGGAATTTGTGTTGCAGACGTTTTGTCCCCTGTCTAGGTGAAACCACTATAAATGCCAGAGGAAACATCACAGAAGCGCTTCACAGGAGGTTCCCAAGCACTGAGGGTGTCACCTAGATTGGGGATGAAACGTCTGCAGCACAAATTTCCAGTTCGGCGAACAGAACCACAACAACGAGTACCCGAGCTACAAATCTTCTCACAAACATTCAATTAAGGTCTCCCTGCTTTGGAAGGACGTTGTGAAACTTGAAAGGTTCAGAAAAGATATACAAGGATGTTGCCAGGGCTGGAGGGTTTGAGCTATAAGGAGAGTGTGAATAGGCTGGGGCTTTTTTCCCTGGAGCGTTGGAGGCTGAGGAGTGAACATGCAGAAGTTTATAAAATCATGAGGGACATAGATAGGGTAAATACCCAAGGTCTATTTCCCAAGATAGAGGAGTCCAAAACTAGAGGGCATAAGTTTAAATCTTCCCCCTCTTACCTTAAAAGGGACCTAAGGGTCAACGTTTTCATGCAGAGGGTGATGCATCTATGGAATGAGCTGCCAGAGGAAGTAGTGCAGGTAAAATTCCATTTAAAATGCATCTGGATTGACATGAACAGGAACGGTTTAGAGGAATATGGGCCATATGCTGGCAAACGGTACTAGATTAATTCAGAATATCTAGTCAGCATGGATGAGTTGCACTGAAGGGGAGAGACCACACATGCATAGGAGGGACGGGGGGAGCACACGTGAGGTGGTGGAAAGAGAGCATGTGTGCGAGGGGATGCGAATGCATGCACGTGAGAGGAGTGGAAGAAGCACGTGCATGATGGGGGTGAGAGAGCACATGTGCACGAGAGAGTGGCTAGAGAGCCAATGTTGGGGGGCGGGGGGTGTGGAGAGACCGTGCTTGCATGCAAGTGGGAGAAAAGAATGCGTGCACGAGAGAGAGAGGGGAGAGAGTGAGTTGAGATTGTAAATTTAAAAAAGGTTTTGAGATTTACATATGAAAGAGCTGAAACCAATATGGTCATTCTAAAAGATGAGAGATTACAATCTCAAGGGAACTTTCCAATATATCATTTCAGTTACATCACACTGTAAACATTTGCTATAAATTCTGTGTCTTACAATCTTATTCTCCACAACCACCTGATGAAGGATCTGAATAGGTATTTTGCATCTGTTTTCACAGTGGAAGGCACCAGCAGCATACCAGAACTTCAAGAGAGTTGGGGGCAGAGGTGTGTGTAGTGGCCATCACTGAGGAGAAGGTGGTGGGGAATAACCTCCACCCCATGATACTGACGGAGAGAGCTGAGGAGATGGTAGCAGCATTGGTGGTGATCTTTCAGGTGTCACTGGATTCAGGGAGGGTCCCAGAGGAGTGGGTGGCACGGTGGCACAGTGGTTAGCACTGCTGCCTCACAGCGCCAGAGACCCGGGTTCAATTCCCGCCTCAGGCGACTGACTGTGTGAAGTTTGCACGTTCTCCCCGTGTCTGCGTGGGTTTCCTCCGGGTGCTCCGGTTTCCTCCCACAGTCCAAAGATGTGCAGGTCAGGTGAATTGGCCATGCCAAATTGCCTGTCGTGTTAGGTAAGGGGTAAATGTAGGGGTATGGGTGGGTTGCGCTTCGGCGGGTCGGTGTGGACTTGTTGGGCCGAAGGGCCTGTTTCCACACTGTAATGTAATCTAATCTAAAAATGTTTAATGTAATCCTCCAGTTTCAGAAGGGAGGAAGGTAGAAGACAGGAACCTATAGGCTGGTTAGCCTGACCTTGGTCATTGGTCAGATTTTCCAGCCCGTTATTGAGGATGAGATTGTGGAGTACTTGGAAGCACAGGGGAGGATAGGGCAGAGCCAGCATGGCTTCGTCACCGGGAGGTCATACCTGACACATCTGTTAGGATTTGTTGAGGTGTTAACACTCAAGTTAGGCAAAGGAGAGCCAGAGGATGTGGTCTATTTGGATTTCTGGAAGGTCTTTGACAGGATGCTGCACAGGGGGCTGTTAAATAAGACAAGAGCCCATGGTGTTAGTGACAAGGTACTGGCCTGGAGAGAGGATTGGCTGACTGGCAGAAGGCAGAGAGTGGGGATAAAGGGGTCTTTTTCAGGATGGCAGCTGGTGTCTAGTGGAGTTTCGCAGGGGTCAGTGTTGGGACCACAACTGTTCATGATTTGTGTTGGTGATCAGGGCAAAGGACCTGAGGGCATTGTCACAGACTCAGACAGTGCAGAAAAGGCCCCTTTGCCCATCGAGTCTTCTTCAACATAACTATCACTGAAGGCACACTAATCCTGATTTCCTACACCTGTCCCAAATCCTTGCAAGTTATGATATTTCAAGTGATTGCAAGGTTTCCAGCCTCTACTACCTTCCCAGGCAGTGTGTTTCATATTCCCACCACCCACTGAGTGAAACAGTTTTTCCCAAATCCGCTCTGAATCTCCTGCCCCATACCCTAAAACTATGCCCTCTTGCGATTGACCCTTAGACCAAGGGGAACAGCTGCTCTCTGTTTACCCTGTTCATATCCCTCTTCTCTGCTCAAAAGAAAACAATACAATCTGATTTAATCTCTTCACTCCAGGCAACATCCTGGTGAATCTTGTTGGTCCCCCCCTCCAGTGCTGTCCCATCCTTCCTGTAGTAGTGAGGCAGTTAGAACTGCACACTGTACTCCAATTGTGGTCTGGCCAAAGCTCTGTACAATTCCACCATTACCTCGTTGCTCTCATACTCTGTGCCAGGACTGATGAAAGCAACTGTCCCGTATGCCTTCTCAGCTATCGTATTCCTGAGCTCTGCTGATTTCAGGGATCTGTGAATAATTACAGCATGCTCCCTCTTCCTCTAAGCTGCCCTGTGTCCTTCCACTCATTAAATATCCCATCATCTTGGATCTTCTCTGAAAGTGCATCACCTCACACTTTTCAGGATCAAATACCATCTGCCAATGGTCTACCCATCTGCCTAACTCATCTACTTCTTCCTGCAGCCTACAACCGTCTTAGAGGCAGGGAGTCATATAGCACAGAAATGAACCTTTCTGTCCAACCAGTCCATGCCGAACATAATCCCAAACTAATCTAGTCCCACCTGCCTGCTCCTGGCCCATATCCCTCCAAACCCTTCCTATTCATGTCCTTATCCAAATGACTTGTACACATTGTAACTCTACTCACACCCACCACTGCCTCAGGAGGTTTATTTCACACACAAACCACCCTCTCACAGAGTCACAGGCCCCTTACAGCAGGGAGACAGGCCCTTTGCCCCAAACTGGCCCATTCCGACCAAAATGCCCATCCACTCTAACCCCATTTCCCTGCACTTGGCCCATATCCTTCTAATCCTTTCCTATCCATGTATTTGTCCAAATGCCTTTTAAATGTTGTTAATGTACCCGCCTCAACCACTTCCCCTGGCAGCTCATTCCATATGCGCACCACCCTCTGTGTAAAAGCATTACCCCTCAGGTTCCCTTTTATTCTTTCCTCTCTAACCTTAAACTGATGCCCTCTCGTCCGCGATTCCCCAACCCTGGGGAAAAGACTGAGTGCATTCACCCTATCCATGCCTCTCATGGTCTCCATGCCTCTCATGGTCTTATACACCTCTATAACATTCCCCCCTCAGTCTCCTACTCTCTACAGAAAATGGTCCCAGCTTGTCCCACCTCTCCCTATAACTCAGACCCTTGAGTCCTGGTAACATCCTTCTAAATTTCTTCCACACTCTTTCCAGTTTAATAACATCCTTCCTGTAGCAAGGTGACCAAAACTGATCACAATACTCTGAGTGCACCAACGTTCTGTACAACTGCAACATAACTTCCCAACTTCTACACTCACTGCCCTGACTGATGAAGGCCAGTGTGCCAAAAGCCTTCTTCACTGCCCGGTCTACCTGGGACTCCACTTTCAGAGAACCGTGCACCTGAACTCCAAGGTCCCTCTGGTCCACTACACTCCTTAAGGCCCTACCATTCACCATGAAACTCCTGCCTTGATTTGATTTTCCAAAGTACAAGACCTCACCCTTATCTATATTAAACTCCATTTGCCATTTCTCGGCCCACTTCCCCAGCTGATCAAGGTCCTGCTGCAATTTCTTATGACCTTCCTCACTGTCCATGAGATCGCCTACTTTAGTGTCATCAGCAAGCTTACTAATCATGTCTTGTACATTCTCATCCAAAGCATTGATATAGATAAGAAACAGTAATGGGCCCAGCACCGACCCGAGACACTCCACTAGTCATAGGCCTCCAGTCCAACAAGGAACCTTCCACTAGTACCCTCTGCTTCCTACTATCAAGCCAATTGTGTATCCAATTTGCCAGCTCCCCCATGTGGAACCTTATCAAAGGCCTTATTGAAGTCCATATAGACTACATCTACCACCCTGCCCTTATCAACCTTCCTGGTCACTTCATAAAAGAACTCTAACAAACTTATGAGACATGGTCTCCCACTCACAAAGCCATACTGACTATTCATAATCAAGCCCTGTCTTTCCAAATGCATGTATGTCTTATCCCTTACAACCTTCTCAAGTAACTTACCCACCACAGATGTTAGGCTGACTGGGCTATCATTCCCAGGGTTTTCTTTGCAGACTTACTTGAATAAGGGCACAACATTCACTACCCTCCAGTCTTTTGAGACCTCACCCGTGGCTAAGGTTGATGTAAAAATATCAGCCAGGGGCCCTGCAGTTTCTTCTCCAGCCTCTTGCAGGGTTCTTGGATGTATCTGGTCAGGACCAAGAGATGTATCCACCTTCATGCATTCTAATACATCAAAAACCTCCTCCTCTGTGATATGGACTGTCCACAAGACATCACCACTAAGTTACCCAAGTTCCCATGTCTTCATGTCTTTCTCCATGGTAAACACAGAGGAGAAATATTCATTGAGGACCTCACCCATCTCCTGCGGTTCTACACAGACATGTCCACTTTGGTCCTTGAGGGGTCCTATTCTCTAGTTATTCTTTTCCCTTTAATGTACTTAAAGAACCTCTTTGGATTCACCCTGATCTTCACAGCCAAGGCTGTCTTGTGCACCCTTTTCACCTCCTGATTTCCTTCCTCAGTAAACTCCAGGGATTCCCTTGATCCCAGCTGACTGTATCTGAACCACGCCTCCTCCTTTTTTCTGGTCAAAGCCACAATATCTCTTTGTCGTCCAGGGTTCCCTATTCCTGCCAACCTTGCCCTTTATCCTGACAGGAATATACAGACCTTGAACTCTAGCTATCTCACTTTTAAAGGCCTCTCATTTTCTGGAGGTCACTTTGCCTGGAAACAAACTACTGCACTCAACCCCTGTTCAACAGGGCTAGAGTACAAGATCAGAAAGGTATTGCTGAGACCCTATAAGCCTTTGGTCAGAGCTCATTTGGAATATTGAGAGCAGTTTTGGGCCACGTATCTAAGGATGGATGCGCTGGCAATGGAGGGGGTCCACAGGAGGTGTACAAGAATGATCCTGGGGATGAAGGGTTTGTCACATGTGGAGTGATTTGAGGATTCTGGGTCTGTACTCGCTGGAGTTTAGAATGGGGGACCTAATTGAAATGTACAGAATACTGAGAGGCCTGGATAGAGAGGACGTGGAGAAGATGTTTCCAGCAGTATGAGAGACTGGGACCAAAGGGCACAGCCTTCGAGTGAAGAGACAACTCTTTAGAACTGAGATGAGGAGAAATCTCTTCAGCCAGAAGGTGGGGAATGAGGTTCTGGATGTAGGTTAGCTCGCTGAGCTGGAAGGTTCATTTCCAGACGTTTCGTCACACTACTAGGTAACATCTTCAGTGGGCCTCCAGACAAAGCACTGCTGCTGATTCCTGCTTTCTATTTATATGTTTGGGTTTCTTTGGGTTGGTGATGTCATTTCCTGTGGTGATGTCATTTTCTGTTCTTTTTCTCAGGGGGTGGTAGATGGGGTCTAACTCGATGTGTTTGTTGATAGGGTTCTGGTTGGAATGCCATGCTTCAGGGAATTTTCGTGCATGTCTCTGTTTGGCTTGTCCTAGGATGGATGTGTTGTCCCAGTCGAAGTGGTGTCCTTCCTCATCTGTTTGTGAAGATATTAGTGAGAGAGGGTCATGTCTTTTTGTGGCTAGTTGGTGTTCATGGATCCTGGTGGCTAGTTTTC
>NC_057711.1:87480876-87501896 GCF_004010195.1 Chiloscyllium plagiosum
GGGTGAGAGAAGGTGTAAGAAAGAATGGGGAGAGAGAGAGGGTGCAAGAAGGGGATAGAGAGATGGAGAGACCAGGAGAGAGGGTGCGGGAGAGAAAGGGGAGAGGGGGGAATGGGAGTGAGAGAGGGGCAAAGAGGGAGAGAGGAAGTGGGGGATTGGGGGAGAGATAGAGAGGGAGAGAGAAAGGAAGAGGGGGAAAGGGAGCGTTTTGCTCCTGCCAAACTGAGCCAAAACTGCTTCTTTTTTCTTTTCTCAATCAACATTCTCTGTGTTGGCTGGTCACCACTGGTCCTCCTTTGACTGATCAATTAAACATCCAAACAGCTACTAGCCCTGAGCATTGCAACCACTGGGTGTCAATTTGTTTATAGTGTCCTTAGATTAGTAATTAAGTTGTATTACTTTGCAAGCCACTTTCCAACCAAAATCATTTGTCTTTGTTCTCTTTTAAAACAAGCTGTTCCAAGTTAAATTCTTAATTTCAACTGACAGTTTCAAATCAAAAAATAAGAAAAACTGTAATGGTCTCCACAATATGTTGCCATATGTCAGGTGATGGAGAGGACAGAGGGATACTGATTAAAATTTCACTACCTGGAATGTCAACGGTCACATTTGCAGTATTCACCTGCGATAGTTTCTAAGATTATGGTGGCATATTGCACTTTGTGCACCTTTTCCAACCTAGAAAAGATTGACCCTTAAGCCTGTCAATGAAATAGCTACAGAAATGGATAAGCATCGCCCATCTCCATGAAGCTTCCCATCAGAGTGGGACTAACCTAAAGGATGATTGGGAAACTTCAACATTCGATGCCTCCAAGCCAAAACTAAGACCACCTGAACCTCTGTCATCAAGCAGCAGTACACAGACAACACCTGCTATTGCACACACTCAGAGGTCAATCTACAAACCATCGTCAATGCATTCCCAAGGCATACAAGAGAACGGGCCTTAGACTAAATGCCCGGAAAGCAAAGTAAAAACAAAGAACTGCCAATGCTGGAAATCTGAAACAAAAACAGACAGTGCTGGAGAAAAACTGAGTTAATGCATTGAATCTAGTGACCCTTCAGAAAATAAGCATGCTCTATCAGCTTGCTCCTGCCACAAACATTGACCCTCGACTGTCAACATCCATAGAAAGATATGGATGGATTATTTCCCATACCTTGGGGGCCTTCTCTCAGCACAAGCAGACATTGACGATGAAAACCAACATTGACTCCAACGACCCACTGCAGCCTTTGGATGCATGAGGAACAGTATTCGAAGTCTAAGACCTCAAACTCAGCACCAAACTCATAGTCTATAGAGCAGATCCTCAACCTCCTGTGTGCATCAGAAACATTGTCCTTGTACAGCAGACACTTCAATTCCCTTAAAAGTGACACCTTTGCAAAATTCTTCAAATGCATTGGCAGGATAGGCGTACCAACATGAGCATTCTCTCCCAGACCACTATCTCCAGTACCAGGGCATTGGTCATTTACAACCAGCTGTGATGGGTAAATGCATTGCCCACATGCCTGAAACATGACTCCCTAAACAACAGTTTATTCTGAACTCCATAATGGTGAGTGATTGCTAGGAGAGCAGAGGAAATGCTGCCAAGAACAGCCTACCTAAACTAAAGCAAACTGGAGAAGTATCCATGAAGATACCGCCCACTTTGAGCATCACTGAATGGAGCACAAGCAGCAGAAACAGTGCATGGAATCCAAAGCTTCCCACCCATGGACTCATAAAATACCAACTGTCCCACATGTGGCACAGTCTGTGGCTCTAGTTTTTGACAATTCAGCCACCACTGAATAACACTCAACCTCCCCATGCTTGTTGGTGTAGAAGCAAATCATCCTTGATCCTGATGCTGCCAAAAAAGAGTTTGTACATATTTATCTATGTATTCATATAAAAGCTATTCTGTGAAACTTAATAGCCCCTTTGAAGTTAATTTTAAAAAGCATTACCTGAGGAATTGCTTATGTTTGTTTTTATGAGGTGTTGTGAAATGCAGTTGCTTTGGTGAGCACGTTGTCTCAACTTACCCTGTAAACGCAGCACAACAGATATTGTTTACTAATTTTATGAGATGTAGTAAAATTCAGTTGTCTGGGAGATAGATCTGACTATGTGGCTAAGGGTATTGGCCTTGGTATTGGCCTTTAGAAATTCATAGCACTCATGAAGTATGTCACAAGACTGAAAATCATGATTTCATTTCAATTTTCTCATCTTCCTTCTAGGTGAAGCTGATGCAAAATGTCGAGGAGTGTTCATTGACTGGAGGGACTGTCATGGGGGATGGTGGCAGGGAGAAGCCATACTTCAATGATCTGATGGAGCAGGAGGAATTCACAGGGTGCCTGTTTGGCCTTTCCAGTCCTTTGGATCCTACTGCAGTTTCAAATGTAGGTTTAAGCAAAGTTGTTGTGAAAATCTAATGATGCTTTCACCATTGAGAGGAGAGTTAATTTGTGACAATGATAGACTCATCAGCTTGCAATATTGATAGTTTGCTCCATTGTCTGAAAAATATGAGGAAGGAATGGAGATAAGGACATCATGCCAACAGGACATGGTAGATGCAATGGTGGAAGGAAAGGAGTGAATTAAGAATGACATCTGTCACCAAGGTGGATGGTAATCATTGTTGTGGTTCTGTTCGCCGAGCTGGGAATTTGTGTTGCAGACGTTTCGTCCCCTGTCTAGGTGACATCCTCAGTGCTTGGGAGCCTCCTGTGAAGCGCTTCTGTGATGTTTCCTCCGGCATTTATAGTGGTTTGAATCTGCCGCTTCCGGTTGTCAGTTCCAGCTGTCCGTTGCAGTGGTCGGTATATTGGGTCCAGGTCGATGTGCTTATTGATTGAATCTGTGGATGAGTGCCATGCCTCTAGGAATTCCCTGGCTGTTCTCTGTTTGGCTTGTCCTATAATAGTAGTGTTGTCCCAGTCCTATTCATGTTGCTTGTCATCTGCGTATGTGGCTACTAAGGATAGCTGGTTGTGTCGTTTCGTGACTAGTTTGTGTTCATGGATGCGGATCGTTAGCTGTCTTCCTGTTTGTCCTATGTAGTGTTTTGTGCAGTCCTTGCATGGGATTTTGTACACTACATTGGTTTTGCTCATGCTGGGTATCGGGTCCTTCGTTCTGGTGAGTTGTTGTCTGAGAGTGGCTGTTGGTTTGTGTGTTGGCTGTTATGAGTCCTAGTGGTCGCAGTAGTCTGGCTGTCAGTTCGGAAATGCTCTTGATGTATGGTAGTGTGGCTAGTCCTTTGGGTTGCGGCATGTTCTCGTTCCGTTGTCTTTCCCTTAGGCATCTGTTGATGAAATTGCGCGGGTATCCGTTTTTGGCGAATACATTGTATAGGTGTTCTTCTTCCTCTTTTTACGGTTCTGGTGTACTGCAGTGTGTTGTGGTTCTTTTGAATAGTGTCTTGATGCAACTTCTTTTGTGTGTGTTGGGGTGGTTGCTTTCAAGCGGCAGATTCAAATCACTATAAATGCCGGAGGAAACATCACAGAAGCGCTTCACAGGAGGGTCCCAAGCACTGAGGATGTCACCTACACAGGGGACGAAACGTCTGCAACACAAATTCCCAGCTCGGCGAACAGAACCACAACAATGAGCACCCGAGCTACAAATCTTCTCACAAACTTTGAAATGGTAATCATTCATTGATCACTTTAAATGTAATGTGCTTGAGGAGGATGATGCCCTGATTCTACAGCTGCTGCTATGGAAGAAGGACGCTTTGAACATTCAGAAAGCAAGGACCCTGCGTTTTAGGAGCAGAAGCCCAAGCTGATCGTATAGAAAATTACGAATTGTCCTTGAGCACATATTTCAATCACAGGTCCAAAGTGTTGAGAAATTACACATTAATTCCATCTTGCTTCAACAAACTATAATTGATTTTTGAATGGATGTTACTGAGCATATTAAAAAAAAAGCTTCTGAGCTAGTATCTGAGTTTGAATGTCAAAACCTGGTAAGCACTGTAGTACATACACCTTCTGACCCCTAGCAGCCCAGTGCAGTATCATCTGCTGCTGAACATACATCTGACACATAAAATGTCACATCACAGAGAAAAGGGAAACACAGAAGGAATCAGGGTCCCCATCCCTTCCTCTAACACTGGTGTCTCTACCTCATAAAAACCTCCCCCATTGCCTTTTGATCAAAAGTGATATTTTCTGTCTCTTAACATATTTCCATTTTGTTCCTTCTAATTTGACCGCACAATGTGTTCTTTTACTTTTGACCTTGTAATTCATTTTTTTCAATTGTGTTATTTATTTATTGATATTTTTATGCCTTTATTTGCACTGTTGCACCTCATGTTCGTTCAAAGTTTGCTTAAATTATTTTATTTAAGTACAGTCCGTTCTGCTATAACACGGTGGTTGCATTCTCATGTGACCTTGTGTGATAGAAAATCTTGCAATATAAATAACGGGGCCGAAGGGAGCAACAGCGTTAGAGACGAATCACCAAAAATAATAGTTAACCTAACATAAATAATAGCATTGTAACTACATGTTAAAATTATATATTTTAATGAAATAATACAATAAATTTAACACTTTAAGGGGTTTCTGAGTTTGCTGAGTTACAGTATTGTATTAAGACAGGGACTGTAGGTCATCATCAGCATCATTTTACTTTAAGGTACAGTTCTGGGTGCAGGGTTACAATGAAAATAAATATTTAGTTCAGAAGTAGATGGCTGTGATTCATTGTCCTCAGACTGTTTCTTGGGTTTTGGCATAAAAATTGCAACTACTGTCTGTTGCTTTGCCATCTTTCTTCTTTCACAAAGAAGCTGTTCATAGGATGCCAGATAAGACTTTATGCCACAAGCTTTGATCCTACTGCATTCTGCAGTGTAGTCATCGTCTTCGAAGAGCTGCAACTGCTTCTAAACTTCCTTCAGGATATAAGAGAAGTGGAAAGTTCTCGTGGTGCTGCATTGTGGACTTCATCATTTCATCTTGAACTTCAATTTCCCCTGCAGCGACAAGTTGATATAGATCAGTCTCCACTTCTTCAAATCCAACTTGCTTTGCAAGAGCAACACCATGTTCTTTGATTGCTGGAAGCTCCTCTGACGTTCAACGCCTTTAAAATCATGAAGAAAATCTGGGAGACGCTTCCACCAAACTGCATGCAAGCAGTTCTTACTGACATCACTCCACGCCTCCACAATGATGTCAGTAGCATTCTTAATGTTAAAGTTCTTCCAAATTGAAGAACACTGTCCTGATTATCCTCCTCAGTAGCTGCAATCAGCTTCCTGATTGTGTGCCTTGAATAATAAGCTTTAAACGCTGTTATTGCAGTCTGGCCCATAGTTTGAATGAGAGAGGTTGTGTTCAGAGGTAGAAATAGCACTTTGCTGTTTTCAGAAAGCTCATCAATGGTGGGAGAATGGCTTGGTGCATTGTCTAGAATGAGGAGAATCTTGAAATCCAAATCTTTGCTTCTGCAATAATTTCTAAAAACATCCTCAAAAACATCAACAATAATCACAGAATCCCTACAGTGTGCAAACAGGCCATTGGTCCAACAAGTGCACACCGACACTCCGAAGAGTAACCCACCATAACATTGTCGTACCCTATTGCTTTAGATTTACCCCTGACTAATGCACCTACCCTACACATCCTTTAACACTATGGGCAATTTAGTATGGCCAATTCACCAACCTGCACATCTTTGCCTGTCATCCAACCTCTTTTGTTTGACCTGAAGTAAATACCTAAAGCAGACTAAAGGTAATTAGGGATGGAATTGCATAATAGAGTCATAGAGTCAGAAAGATGTACAGCACGGAAACAGACCCTTCCGTCCAACTCGTCCATGCCAACCAGATAGCCCAACCCAATCTATTCCCACCTGCCATCACCTGACCCATATCCCTCCACACCCTTCCTAGTTGTTAACCCATGCAGATGCTTTTTAAATGTTACAATTGTACTAGCCTCCACCACTTCCCCTGGCAGCCCATTCCATACACACACCACCCTCTGCGTGAAAACGTTGCCCCTTTTATATCTTTCCCCTCTCACCCTAAACCTATGCGCTCTAGTTCTGGACTCCCCCATCCCAGGGAAAAGACCTTATCAACCATCCTATAAATGCCCCTCATGATTTTATAAACCTCTGTAAGATCACCCAACAGGATTTTGTGTTTTTAAAAAACTGTTCCCCAATTCACCAATTGCTTTACAGCTAAATTGTGTTGAGAAAATGCGTGTTATAGGAGAAATGACCTGTGTCACTGTTTCTGATGCTAGACAAATACATTTGCAGTAATCTCTGAAGTTCCATTAAAATTTCTATTCAAATATAAATAATGGCAAATCAATTCAAACTGTTTAAGATATGAAAACCTTTTACTTAAATAGCTGAAGTTTCGAATCTTCAGTAACTATATGAAATGAACTAAATGAAATAAAATCATTTAATTGGTTATTTTCAAAAATTTGATTGTTTTTGAGGAGTGAAAAAGCAAAGCAGGGATGTCTTACTTAAAGATGTAAATATATTGGAGGCAGTTAGAGAAGCTTTACTAGGCTCATAACTGGAATGGATGGGTTGCGTTATGAGGAAAAGTTGGACAGATCAGGCATGTATCCCCTCAAGTTTAAAAGAGTAAAAGGTGACTTGGCTGAAAACATAAAATCCTGAGGGGTCTTGATAGTTTAGATGTGGAAAAGATGTGAATAAAGATTCTCTTATAGGAGAATCTAGAATTAGAGTTCACTACTTAAAAATCAATGGTCATCCATTTAAAACAAAGATCAGGCAAATTTTGTTCTCATGGAAGGTGATGTGTCTTTGACTTGCATCCTGAAAAGTTGATGGAAGCAGAGTTCTTGAATATTTTTAAGGAAGAGGCTGATAGATCCTTGTTAATCAAGGGATTGAAAGGTTATCAGACATATGTGGGAACATGGATTTGAAGTTATAATCAGATCAACCATGATCTATTGAATTGAGTAGCAGGTTTCCAAGGATTTATGTAAGAACTTAAATCCTCAACTCACGAGGCTTCGAAGGATGCAATCTGTGCAATCACACCACTTCATAGAGTCATAGAGGTGTACAGCGCGGAATCAGACCCTTCGGTCCAACTTGTCCATGCCGATCAGATATCCTAACCTTATTCAGTCCCATTTGCCAACACTTGGCCCATAAGCCTCTAAACCCTCCCTATTCATATACCTATCCAGATGCCTTTTAAATATATTAATTGTACCATCTTCACCACTTCCTCTCGCAGTTCATTCCATACACACACACACCATCCTCTGTTTCTCTGTGACGAGATCAGAGCTGCAGCCCAGTCAGTAGGTTTAGCCAACATCATTGACTTCCTGCAGGTGCTGGGCTTTACAGATTGTACACACATCATGTTGAGAGCAACATATTATAATGTGGCTGATGCTGTCAACAGAAAAGGGTTCCATTTCACCAATTTACAAATCATCTCTGATCATTAACACTACGTCATTTTGGGTGGCACGGTGACTCAGTGGTTAGCACTGCTGCCTCACAGTGCCAGGGACCCGGTTTGGATTCCAGACTCAGATGACTAACTGTGTGGTGTTTGTACATTCTCCCCATGTCTGCATGGGTTTCCTCTGGGTGCTCTGGTTTCCTCCCACAGTCCAAAGATGTGCAGGTTAGGTGAATTGGCCATGCTAAATTGCCCTTAGTGTTTAGGGATGTGTAGGTGAGGTGCATTAGTCAGGGGAAACGTAAAGTAATATGGTAGGGGAATGGGTCTGGCTGGATACTCTTCGGAGAGTCAGTGTGGACTTGTTGGGCCGAATGCCTGTTTCCACACTGTAGGGATTCTATGAAAAATACCTTAGAAGTCTGCATCACGTACCCTGGAAGCTGCCATGATACTAACATTGTTGAGGACCCTAAGTTCCTAATTGATTTCAACGGATGGATGCCTTTCAAGGACGGTTACCAGGGAATAAGAGCTACCCTCTTCAACCATGGCAGACTGCATTACACAATCTCCTAACTGAAACCAAACATAGCCATTCTTCTGCTTGGGTCCTTGTAAAGCAGATGATAGGCTGTGAGATGAAAATCCAAAGATGGGCCTTTTGGTCTGGACAGAGTGTGCCACATACTCCGAACAAGTTGTGGTCCACAGGAAAATTTATGTTGGAGCAGGAAAGAAGTGGGTCCGATGGATTCTGAAGGGTGTGTGGCAGCCATCTGAAGGCACTGAGCAGGAGTATCAGCTCCTTCAACATGATTCTGCATGCAGCATCAAGCACTTAGTAAGCAGGCAGAACTTAATTGACCTTCAGTTCCAATGCATGTGAATTGGCTGCAGTGATCACTCATTGACTGTAAATTTTTGCTGCTGAAAAAGCATGTGGTCACTTTCTGTACCCAGAAGCAAATTATGCTTTTGTTTCTTTACTTTTGCTATGCTTAATATAAATCAAAGCTTTCACTGCTCGAATGCTTTCCAGGATACGATGGTCCCATATTAAACAATGAGAAGAAGTTAGGCTACATTGGGCGTTGGGACAGTCTACTAACATGACACAATGCTAAGGACAGGTAACCTATGTAGCTTCATCCATAAAAAGGAATACATTTAAGGAATTTGCACTTATATTTGTGATGAAGTGCCAGCAGTGTCATCTATGTACCCTGTGAAGTATTTCCTTTAGTACCCTCGCACCATTTGCATGGTGAAGGGCAATACTTGGCTGGAAGCACTCATCCAGGCAAGTCGAGAGTATTCCATCACATTCGTGATTTGTGCTTTGTAGATAATGAACAGAGTTTGGTGAGTCACTCACAGCAAGATATCTAGCCTCTGACTTACTCTTTTTGACACAGAATCCCTAGAACATGGAAATAGGCCATTCAATACATCAAATTCATACTGATCCTCTGAAGAGCATCCCTCCCAGTCCCACACCCCCCATCCTGTCCTTTTAACCCTCCATTTCTCCTGGCTAATCCACCCAGGTGGGCGGCACGGTGGCACAGTGGTTAGCACTGCTGCCTCACAGCGCCAGAGACCCGGGTTCAATTCCCGCCTCAGGCGACTGACTGTGTGGAGTTTGCACGTTCTCCCCGTGTCTGCGAGGGTTTCCTCCGGGTGCTCCGGTTTCCTCCCACAGTCCAAAGATGTGCAGGGTCAGGTGAATTGGCCATACTAAATTGCCCGTAGTGTTAGGTAAGGGGTAAATGTAGGGGTATGGGTGGGTTTTGCTTCGGCGGGTCGGTGTGGACTTGTTAGGCCGAAGGGCCTGTTTCCACACTGTAATCTAATCTAATCTAATCTAAAACCCAGCCTGCACACTATGGGAAATTTTACATGGCCAATCCACCTAACCTGCACATCTTTGGACTATGGGAAGACATGGGAGCACCCAGAGGAAACCCATGAAGACATGGAGACAGTTACACAAGGGTGGAATTGAACCTGAGTCCCTAGCACTATGGGGCAGCAGTACTGGCCACTGAGCTGCCCAGCTGGTCCAGTTCAACATCTAGTCAGTGGTAAACCCCCAGGATGTTGTTCGTGGGGGATTCAGTGATGACTATTGAATGTGAACAGGAGATGATAAGATTGTCTTTTATAGGATCATAGAGATGTACAACACAGAAACAGACCCTCTGGTCCAACTCGTCCATGCCAACTAGATATCCTAAATTAATCTAGTCCCATTTGCCAGCATTTTGTCCATATCCCTCTGAACCCTTCCTATTCATATACCCATCCAGGTGCCTTTTAAATGTTGTAATAGTACCAGGCTCCAACTTCCTCTGGGAGCTCATTCCGTACATACACCACCCTCTGGCTGAAATGGTGCCCCTTAGGTACCTTTTAAATCTTTCAGCTCTCAACTTAAACATATGCCGTCTAATTTTGGACTCCCCCACCCAAGGGAAAAGACCTTGTCTATTTAACCTACCCATGCCCTTCATGATTTTATAAACTTTTATAAGGTCACCCTTCAGCCTCTGACACTCAGGAAAAATAGCCTCAGTCTATTCAGCCTCTCCAAATAGTTCAAACCCTGGCAACGTCCTTGTAAATCTTTTCTGAACCCTTTCAAGTTTCACAACATCCTTCCAATAGCAAGGAGACCAGAATTGCACATAGTACTCCATTAGTGGCCTAACCAATATCCTGTACAGCCACAACATATCCTCCCAACTCCTATACTCAATGTACTGACCAACAAAGGAAAGCATAACAAATGCTTTCTTCATTTCCTACCTACCTAAGACTCCACTTTCAAGGAACTATGAATCTACACTCCAAGGTCTCTTTGTTCAGCAAAACTCCCTAGACTCTTATCATTAATTGTATAAGTTCTGCCCTGATTGGCCTTTCTAAACTGCAGCACCTCACATTTATCAAAATAAAATTCCATCTGCCACTCCTTGGCCCATCTGATCAAAAACCTGTTGTACAGAGGTAACCTTCTTCACTGCCCACCACACCTACAATTTTGGTGTCATCTGCAAATTTACTAACCATACCTCCTATGGGGTTTACATCCAAATCATTTATATAAATGATCCTTGTGGCACACTGCTGGTCACAGGCTTCCAATTTGAAAAGCAACCCTCTACCACCACCTTCTGTCTTCTGCCTTCGAGCCAGTTCTGTACCCAGAATCTGTATCTTCTCCTTCTATTCCATACGACATTGCTAACCAGTCTACCATGAGTAATGTGGTCAAATGCCTTTCTGAAGTCCATAGGGATCATGATCATCACTCTGCTCTGATCAATCTTTTTTGTTCCTTCTTCAAAAAACTAATCTACTTCGCGAGACACGATTACAAGTGGCAATTGATTTTGCACATTGCAATGATGCGAGGCTAAAATACCATTTTTGCTGCAAGCCTCAATTTACCAAGGCACTATTCTACTGAGTATTTGCACTGCGATAAGTGGGTACAGGGTATGAAGGGACCTCAGGGATAGTTTGGTTGATGACATGGAAGAACGTAAAGAGAAAACCAAGACAATTAAAAAAAAGCCTCAACCTTGGTCCTTCTACCCTCATAAACTTTAACCCTCTTGCAATCTGCTTTTTTTCTCTAAGTGCATTGTTGCCTCAACAATCCATGCTAATTTTTCCTGCAACATCATACTTGAATCTGTTCCTGTAACAGCATTGAAACAGTCCTAACCTGTCACAAATTGTATCTGGGATTAGTGAACTATCCTAATTCTTTCAGTAGTCTCTGACAAGTTGAATGATACAATTGTCCTCTGATGCCTTGTGTCTCTTGTGCAGTTGAGTGGGACTGCCATTGCTTGGTAGTCTTGACTCTTATGTATTCATAGTTAGATCATAGGGGTGGCACAGTGGTTAGCACTGCTGCCTCACAGCGCCAGGGACCCGTGTTTGATTCCAGCGTCAGGTGACTGTCTGTGTGGAGTTTGCACATTCTCCCGTGTCTGTGTGGGTTCCCTCCGGGTGCTTCGGTTTCCTCCCAAAGATGTGCAGGTCAGGTGAATTGGCCATACTAAATTGCCCATAGTATTAGGTTCATTAGTTAGGGGTAAATGTGGGGAATGGGTCTGGGTGGGTTACTTTTCGGAGGATCGGTGTGGACTTGTTGGGCCGAAGGACCTGTTTCCAGACTGTATGGGATCTAATCTAAGATCATTTCTAGCGATGGCTTCTCTCCCCATACACAATATTACCTCTGGATTATTAAGGATATATCATTGGGTCTTGCTTTATCTTCCCTTCCTACATGCTTAGATAACAATATCTTACATGTACCTAGCTGAAGACCTTGTCTAGGTCTCTCTGATAACACCTAACCTTTCTTATGCCTCTGTGTTATGGCGTTGCTTGTCTCACATCAAGTCAAAATGAATTTCAATTTCCTCCAATGATCAATTTGTAGTCGCTTGACAACCATTTTGAATTTGTTGCTAGTCACAGTATATAGTTCATAGCCCTGATTTCTCATGAATGAGGGAAGGTTTGACTTAATTCAGTTCAGAAATTTGCATTCAGATACTCAGTGTGAGGCTGTAAGAAGCATTCATTTTATACTTTGGAGTTGTCCATATGCACTAATGTCACTGTTAGAGATGGAAGAGAACATACAATGAGATAGGAGTAAGTAATTTCTCTTGTTGCAGATGGCCTGGCATTGATGTGACATAAATGTTATTTACTATTTATCAGTTATTTCAGTATCTGAGTCATGATTGGTGCTGAACATTGTGCAGCCATCAGCACACATCCCCGCTTCTTACCATATGATGCCAGGACAGTCATTCATGAAGTAGCTGAAGATTGTTGGGCCTAGGATACTGCCCTGAGGAACTCATGTAGAGATGTTCAAGAGCTGAGATGACTGCACAACTATCTTCCTTGGTGCTAGGTATGACTCAAAGCTGCAGAGAGTACAATCACTGGTTGACTTAAGTTTTACTTGAGCTCCTTGATGCCACATGTTTAAATGTAGCATTGATGTGAAGGTCTGTTATTCTCATCTCACCTCTGGAATTCAGCTCTTTTGTCCATGTTTTTGGTCATTTCACTTTTAATTCTAGATTGTTATTGAATTCAAATTCTACCATCTGACATGGTAGTCTGAGAACATTTCCTAGGTGTCTAGGTTACTAGTTCAGTAACAATACCATGAGGCCATTTCCTTTCCTTGGTGTTTGAGGCTGGAAATATTCCATTCATTGATTTAGCTTAAGGTTAAGCTCTAGTGCTCGTGTTATCCCATAGATTTTCTAGTATTCATGGCAGGCTAACTATCCCATAATTTCTTGTCTTCTCTTTCTTCCTTCCTCGAATAGTGGTTGCTACATTTGCTACCCAAAACATTAACTCTGCTTTCTCTCCATAGTTGCTGCCAGACCTGTTGAGTTTTCTTAGTGGTTTTTGTTTCTGATTTCAACATGCACAGTTCTTTGTTTTTTTTATTTAAGCAACAGGGAGATCTGGAAAGAGTAACATAATTGGATTTCTAGGTCATTATATAATTTCCGAGAAGTTAGACTTAGCTGAGGTTGCTATGAGAATGAAAGCTTAACATATGGACTGGCAGGGACTGAATGATCTGTTTCTATGCCATATATCCTATGTAATCCTATGCAATATTTGTTATATATTATGAATTTTGTTTTAAATGTTTGGCATACTTCCTTCATGTTGTTTCTTGCATGTCACACTAATCACACATATCTCATCATGTCTCTCACAAATCCAATCAGGCTGTCAAATTACTCTTCATATGCTCTCCTCCTTTCTGCAGGACTAGTTGATGCACTATAACCATAAATAAATAAGTAAAGGAGTAAGGCCAGATTCCATTTATAGGCTGACTTACATGGAGAAGAAAACCTTGGAAATTCTTGCTCATGTCTCTCTCATACTAATATACGAGGGGAAGTTGGACAAACTGAGCAGGAAGTTTTGAGTGTTTTGTTTTCTGTTTTTCTCTCCATATTGCTCATCAATGTTTAGTTTCTTCAGGTTGTGGACAGCTGAGGGGATAGGTGGAGATGGAGCCCAGAGAGATATGAAAAGGGTAGGTGATGAGGGGATTACTGATCGTAGGCCAAAGTAGAAGAGAAGCTGAATAAGTGATAATGAAAACTGAAAGGAAGAGAGACTGTGGGTAGGCTGTGCTGAAAGCAATCTATATCAATGACAGAACTGGGTGTGAGAGTGGGTAAAAGTAATGGAAGAATGAAATCAGGCTCTAAAGTTAGATTGCTCTACTCATTGTTACGCACTGCCATTTGCACACTCATGACCTCTCTCTCCATCAGCACAGCCTCATGCTGTCTGATTCCTTCATGCAACCCAGTTCCACTTCATTCTCCAGCTTGTTTGACGTTCTAACAAGAAAAATTTCTTTTCCTTTCAAGAATGAAGGAATATAAGTTGCAAAGATACCCATACCCCTCTGGATCCTCCCTTCCCTCTGACTCAATTCTTTCTTCGAAGCCTACATTTTATCGAATATTTACTATCTCATCTGACCTTCCACTCTCTAATGCTGAATGCTCTACACTCAGCAAAAAATTCAGTTTTATCCTTCTGCACCTCACTTCAATCAATTTTTAATTCCAGACTAAGTTGAATTTTAATTCTCCCGTCTGCTGTGGCAGGATTTGAATGAATGTCCCCAAAGCATTTGTATGCTCTTCTGAATTACTGATCCAACAACAAATCACCGCTATGTTACTGTTCCCTTTGGATTACATCTATATTTCCTGATCTTATTATCTATCTTCCAAATCCATTTCACTGTACTTAGGTCTAAATACCCATATGTAATACCACAGAATATTGGTTATTATATATACTTATAAATAATGATAAATATGATGATTTGCTAGTAATAGTCTTTTCATAAGTTTACATTCAAAGGTATTGTGCATCACTGCAGCATTCCTCATAAGGTTTAAGATATAATTTGAATCCATTCATATTACTGTCTTCTCATCCAGGAGCTCATTAGTCTTTATAACAATGAATGGGAATACAGTAGTGAATTACCAAATCCTGGTGATAACTGCTAGGAATGAATTCGCCCGTGCAGTTTTTTTTAGGAATGCTTGCTTTACTTGATCAATAATGAAGAACAAAGAACAATAAAATACTATTGCTCAGAATAGAAACAAATGATCTGGTTATTCAATAGTCTGCTTTGTACAAGTTG
Source organism: Chiloscyllium plagiosum (assembly GCF_004010195.1). NCBI lineage: Eukaryota > Metazoa > Chordata > Chondrichthyes > Orectolobiformes > Hemiscylliidae > Chiloscyllium > Chiloscyllium plagiosum. The sequence continues at coordinate 87,495,601 of NC_057711.1, forward strand.
ACTCTTACCTAATAATCAAATTACTCCAGTTCAAAACAATTCACAGTGTGTGCAGTATTTTGGGATTTGTTTGGGAAGAATGTTACATAGTGCAAGGTGGAATTTTCTACTTACAGGTTTTATAAAATCCTTGCACCTGTTGACATATTTCCTGTACTTTCTAAAGTACACTTTTTAAAAACCTGGAACCTGGTTTGCATAACATACCATTTCTAGATTCAACAATTCTGAGCACAAGAGGTAGCTGTATGATATTCTGCGGGCAGCAAGGAAACTAAATAGGAAACAAAACTAAATTCAGCGTTTAGCTTTGATCGGGAAAGTGGGATGGCAAATAAACACCTTGAAATATCTGGCAATAAAACGAGCACGAAAAATAAGACTTGCATATTATCAATTTAGGTGGATTGACGCGCCGATTTTTAAAAAAAACTTTGGAGAATTAGAAAAACAAAAAAGGGGAATTAATAGAATTTTTGTTGGTAGAGAGACGGTTTGTTATTTTGAGATGTAACAAGTACCAGTCGATGTTGCGGAGGGTCAATCAGAAAATTTTGTTGCACAAAGGGGGAGGGAAAGAGGTAAATAGAGAGTCGCCATATTGTCGAGTGTGGGCCGGGAGTGGGAAGAGCGAGGAGGAAGGAGGAGCTGCTCCGGTGAGGCTGGATCTACCGGACTACGATAGAAGTATAAACCCGTGTAAGGTTGTGGAGGCGGCGGGAGCAGAAACTGGGCTATGAAAGGAGTTCTTTTGGCCGCTGCCGCCATGCAGGAGACTTTTGGTTGCGCCGTCACTAATCGCTTCGACCAGCTGCTGGACGACGAGTCCGACCCGTTCGACATCCTGCGGGAGGCCGAGGAGAAGAAGCAGAAGAAGAAGAAAGAGGAAGGAGGCCGCAAGAGCAGAGCCGGGAGCGGGCCCTCGGGCAGCTCGGCAGCATCAACCGCCGGCGCCGCCTACGCCTCGGCATCGAGCTCGGCCAAAGCCGGCAGGAGAGAGTCTCAGAAAGCTCGGAAAATCCCGACGGGCGTCGAGGCCGGCAACAGGCCCGGGGGAGCGTCTGGCACCGAAAATGTCTTCCTCGGGGGAGGAGGAGGAGGACAGCGGAGAGAAGGTCGGTACCTAACATAGCTCTGCAGCACCTGGGCGTGAAGGGACTCCTCCTCCTCCATCATTCCGAATTGTTTAAAATACCCGGGGGCGGGGGGCTTCAAACTGTAAATTCTGGGATTAAGCTTATTCTGATTTCAAACGTGTAGGATCAATGATGTAGCCCCGGGTTTAATTTCTAACGGACTACAACAACAATACACACGTGGTATGTGTCAAATGCAGCGATCAGTGGTGTCTCGCAAAGTGAGAATTTATTAATAAACCTGGGAGTGTGAACCAATGGAGGTAAGAGACAGGTATCCACCCGGGACAGGGTGCATACTGTGACCGGGGGGTGCTCTGGGCGGCAGGTCAGTCCGTACCGCGGGGGGGAGGAGGGAAGGCATGTATGAGAACCTGGCCGGAGAGAATGGAGGTTAATGCAGGTGCAAACACCACTTTGTACTCCAAACCTGGAATTGGCATACATTATCTTGGGACTGTCCTTTCAAGGGACGTTTGGCCTATAAATTGTAGGTGAGTTATCACGTAGTTTTTATTTGGGAGACTGTTAATCTGCCTTATCTCGTTTTGTTGAGTTGCCATTTTTGCAAGTATTTTAAAAGCGATATTCACAAGCGTAGATTTTTCAACCCCTGCTGAAGATCCTTCTTGCATGTAAAACGTGGACATAGTCTCCATGACCATACATTTGGGGAACTGGACTTTTGGGATTGCAAGACTCTAACTTCAAGTTGCTGTTTTGTTAAATCCAACAGTTTACTTTGAACACTGAGATGTGTAGCTTTTTTATGAAAAGTAAGGGAAGAAAAATTCGTCAGGCAGTCCTGTTACTGCAGTGAGTGGTATATATTGTGGAGAGAATAAAGGAGTCCTACAGCACGCAAACAGATGCTTCCATCCAACCAGTCCATGCCGAACACAATCTCAAATGAAACTACTCTCTCCTACCTGCTCCTGGACCATATTCCTCCAAACCTTTGCTATTCATGAACCTATCCAAATGTCTTCCAGTTTCTGTTTTAGTTTTGAATTTAATGTTGAGATGTTTACTTGCCTTTAAATTGCTACTGTATGTCACTATTTGAGGTTACTTTTGTTATTTTTTTTCAAACATTAGGTGAGGTACAACTTAATTTTATATGGGTGGACATTTGGTTTTTTTTCTAAACCATCTTCTGTTCCCCTCTTGAATGTTATGGTTGTTGGCTGCAGCTTAGTTTCATTGAATCAATCATTCAGCAGAGACAACGGAACCTCCTAAGTTGAAATGTCTAGGTAGGTTGCTAAGCCTTTGAGGTTGCATATCTGCTATATTTAAATAAGTAACCCTGTGGTGGTTGAAGAGGCAATGACAAAATGGGAAGAGGTTTTCTTCACTCATAGGATATGGACTTTGCAGTCAAGTTTCTTCTTCACCTCATTGCTTGCCAAGGACCTCAATTTTGACTTGAGAATACTGCAGCCTTCAGGACTAGTCATAGAATCATACAGCACAGAAACAGACCCTTTGGTCCAACTATTCGATGCCAACCATCATCCCAAACTAAACCAATCCCACGTGTGCTCCTGGCCCAAACCTTTCCACCTTTCCTATTCATGTACTTATCCAAATGTCTCTTAAATGTTGTAATTGTACCAGCATCCATCGCTTCCTCAGGAAGTTCATTTCACACACTAACCACCCTCTGTGGAAAAAAAATTTGGTCCGCATGTCTTTTCTAAATCTGTCTCATCACCTTAAAAATTTGCCTCCTAGTCTTGAAATCCCCTATCCTAGGGAAAAGACAACTACCATTAACTCTATCTATACCCCTGTTTATTTTATAAACTTCTATACAGTTACCTCTTAAACACCTATGCATCGGTGAAAAATATGCTAGTCTTTCTTTGTAACTCAAACTTTCTATACCTGGTAAATCTCTTCTGTACCCTCTCCAGCTTCATAGACAGTTCATAGAATCCCTACAGTGTAGAAGCAAGCCATTTCGCTCGTCGAGTCCACATCAACCCTCAGACATCCATCCAGACCCATCCCTTACCCTGTCCCTGTAACCCTACATTTCCTATGGCTAATCCATGTCATCACTTGACACTAAGGGCAACATTGCATATCCAATCCACCTAATCTGCACATCCTAGGACTGTGGGAGGAAACTAGAGCACCCAGAGGAAACCCATGCAGACGCTGGGAGAATATGCAAACTCCCCACAGACAGTCGCCCAAGGCTGCAATCGAACCTGGTGCTGCGAGGCCACTGAGTCACTGTGTTGCCCCAGATTAATAATATCCTTCCTATAACTGTGCGATGAGAACTGGACATTGTATTCCAGAAGTGACCTCAAAGTCCTGTACGACCTCAACATGACTTCCCACTCCTATACTCAAAGGACTGAGCAATGAAGGCAAGCATGCCAAGCACCCTTTTAAGCACTCGGTCTGCATGTGAGGCACACTTCAAAGAATTATGTGCCTCCAACCTTGCGTTCCTGTGTTCTACAATGCTACCCAAAGGCCCTGCCGTTATTTGTATAAACCTTATCCTTGTTTGTTGTTGCATTTATCCAGATTGAACTCCATCTGCTGTTTTTCAGCCCATAGACCCATTTGATCAAGACCCCTTTGTAATCTTAGTAGACAGTGAAGAAGGTTTTCAATGCCACTAATTTTGGTGTTGTCTGCAAACTTGCTAAGAGTGCCTTCCATATTCTCATCCAGATATTTATATAAATGACATACAGAAGAGGACTCAGAATATTGAGTTCAATAATTTTGGAACCTGAGCACCTTCCACATCCATCCCCATCCCTACTTGTCCTCATATGGGCTTCTACCACAGCCAATCCATTTTCAGCCATTGGTTGGTCCTAGTTGAAAGCTTCTTTCTCCCAAACTCACCATTATCCATTTGTTTGTCTGTCCAGTTGTTGTTTTCTCTTTTTTTAATTAGTATACAATAGCTGTCCTGTTCAGTTTTACTGTACATTTTTTGCATCATTTTGATAGAATTAACCAGAAATGCCTTTCAAAATTATAAATCATTCTTTTTTTTTTAAAACTGAATCAAATTGAACAATTATTTCTGTACCAGGAAAAAAGTTAAATTGCTTACTGTTGACCTATTGGGTAGGATTGTTTGTGATGTGGTAATTCAGGTCATTCAGAGCCCTCTGCAGAGGATTGGGTCCCTTTTTTTTTAAAGGTTTTGGCAAAAGTTGGCAGAACATTTAAAGTAGATCCCTTTTTATAAAAACTAGGGTGTCTAGAGGGGTGTGGAAATGGCTACAAAATGGGTGTTTTTTAAAGTACACTCATTAAGTGAGAGTAAACTTTCTTTGTCTACGACCTCCTGTAAAACTCTATGCAGAGTTTAGGGATGCTGATTATTCTGCAGAGTTTTAGATCTATTGTATCACACTAGATTGTTGAGAGGCTGATTAAAAATCTAATTCTCCTCTTCCCCCACTGTACATTCATACATCTATTGAAAGCAGTAATTGACTTCTAAATAATTTCCAGTTTTTCAAAGATTTTTGATTCTTGTTCATTTGCTAACCTCTGAAGTGCTAGAAAGACATTACAGAACACCTTTAACCTATTACTTAAAACAGACTCCCTTGAATGACCTCTTCCCAGGTTTCATCAGTGTTTCATCAAAATAAAAACCACCAGTACTGGAGGTGGATAATATTATTAGCACGTGACATCCACAGAGAAGTAAATGCTTTAGGTCATTAGCCTTCTAATAACATGGAAGAAGTTGAAGATATAACATGCTTAAAGCAAGCACAGCGTTAGGAGGGGATAACATAACAAGACTTTGAAAGAGAGATTCTGAAGAAGGGTCACTGGACTCGAAAGTTAATTTTATTTTCTTTCCACAGATACTGCCTGACCTACTGAGTTTCTCCAGCAATTTCTGTTTTTGTTTCAAATTTCCACTATCTGTGGTTGTTTGTTTTATTTAAATGCAAGTTTTGTTTGTATGTTGCTTTTCTTGATCAAAGTATCTCAAAGCTATTAAATACTTTTTTGAAGTGTAAATTGTGATATTTCCTACAACAATGTGCACACGTCATCACATTGCTGATTTGAGAGTTTCCTTTGTGTTTTCTGATGTTGATTTGAGGGTTAGATATTGCTGAAGACCAGCAGCAATTTCTCTGCTCTTTGAAATAGTTTTTTGGATCTTTCTGCCAACCAGAGCAGGTAAATGGGACCTTGGTTTAATGTCTCATCCAAAAGATGCCTGGTCCAAATCTCACTGTCCTTTCAGTCCTCTGCATCCTGTGTTGTTCACCTATGCCTAATTGATGTTTGAGGAATAGTGTCTCATCTTTTTATGGATTCCATGTTGTTCTGTTTTATTTCTTCTTCCATTGCCATATCTTGTTGCCTTGCACTATAGTTCCTTTTTATCATTTAATTTTTCCTGCTAGCCACTTCTTGAACTAACTTCCCTCCCCCTCTATTAGCTTGAAAACTGTTACATCAATACCCTTTACAGTTTTGATAAAGGGTAATTGATCTGAAGTATTAATTCTTGTTTTTCCTTCCTAAGATGCTGCTTGACCAGCTGAGTATTCCCGGCCTTTTCTGTTTCTGTTCCATCAATTGCTGCTTTAAATCCACCCCTGTGTGATACATGATAACAATTTGAATGATAACTCCTCACAGCACTGTCACTGTTTGGGGGTTCTGCAAAACCGTAATTAAATCTGTGACATTACTCAGAATATTGATTCATTTATTAATCAGTTTAATGCAGAGTAAAATTAACATTGTAAGATGAGTGAACTTACTGGGATTGTTTTCTGGTAGATTTAGGCTGAAAGTGTGTTGCTGGAACAGCGCAGCAGGTCAGGCAGCATCCAGGGAACAGGAGAATTGACGTTTCGGGCATAAGCCCTTCTTCACCTCTTCATAGCCAACTGCCGCCGCGATATTAACCGCCACCTGAACTCCCCCACCCCTCTCACCCACTCCAACCTCTCGCCCTCGGAACGCGCAGCCCTCCACTCACTCCGTTGCAACCCCAACCTCACTATCAAACCAGCAGACAAGGGAGGCGCGGTAGTAGTTTGGCGCACCGACCTCTACACCGCTAAGGCCAAATGCCAGCTCGCAGATACCTCCTCCTACTGCCCCCTTGACCATGACCCCACCCCCCACCACCAAACC
>NC_057711.1:87503191-87570698 GCF_004010195.1 Chiloscyllium plagiosum
GAACTCAGCACCGCCTTCCTCACCTGCAATATTCTTCCTGACCTCTCCGCCCCCACCCCAGTCTGACCTATCACCCTCACCTTGACCTCTTTCCACCTATCGCATTTCCAGCGTCCCTCCCCCAAGTCCCTCCTCCCTACCTTTTTATCTTAGCCTTCTGGTAGATTTAACTTTGTGTCCTAAATGGTCAATATAAAAGATTGTGGTGCCTGATACATTGTTGAATTTTTCCTACAAGTTAACTATTTTCCTTGTTTTATTTAAATCTAACTGGACATTCTAGGGAAAAAAAAACAAGAATAAAATAATTACAATGCATTTTGAATTTGGAATAGGTATGGAATGCAGTACTTGGAAATGTGGTGGCAGGTTCAAGTAAGACATTCAAGAAGATATTGAATGTAATATTTGAATAGAAATGGTGTTCACAGATATGGGAAAAGGGAAGGTATTGGCACTGGATAATAGGACAAGTGCAGAGACAGTGGACCAAACGGCCTCTCTGCTCCAAAACAATTATGTAATGTAAGAATCCTTTTTGAAGATAGCCTTGGGACTCTACTTATTAATGTTCAATTTTATTGAGTAAACGATGCTATTTACAGAGTACTATGTGAGCATACGCAAAGACAATTGGCAGCTCAGAAAATTGGACAGAATATTTGTTTTCTTTTAATAAAAGATTTAAAGAATATAAAAATGAAGATTTAAAAAAGATGAGTTACCAGAGAAAGTGAGTCCAGATGAATCGAATAGGTATTTTGTGTCAACCTTCATTACAAGCGATACAAGTAATATCCCAGATGCAGCTATAAATCGGCAACAAAAGGGAGGGAGAAGCTCAGGAAAATTACTTTCACGAGCAAAGTGGTGCTGAGTAAATTTTTGGAGCTGGAGGTTAACCAGTACCTGGGTCCTGATGGACTTCATCTCTCAACACCCCCCACTTCCACCTCCACCTCAATTCCTGAAGAAGGGCTTATGCCCGAAAAGCTGCCAAACCTGCTGTGCTTTTCCAGTGCCATATTTTGAGTATGAGTAGTGAACTCTTGCAGCAACTGTACAAGGTGCTGGTGAGACCACATCTGAAGTACTGTAAGATTGTCTTGTGAACAAAGGCTAAGTAAACAGGGACTCGACTCACTGGGGTTTTGAAGAACGAGAGGTGATCACTTTGATTCAAATAGGGTCCATGCTGAGAGGATGTTTCCCATCGTGGGAGAGTCTAGCACTGGAGAGCATAGTTTTGGAATAAAGGGACAGTAATTTAAGATTGGAATGAGGTATTTCTTCTGAGGTTGGAGAATCCTTGGAGCTCCTTGCCACAGACGTTTTGGAGCAGACTACCTGTTTGTGTATAAGGCTGAATAGATCTTTGGTCAGTAGGGGAATTGAGGGTGAAGGGGAAAATGCAGGCAAGTGGATGTGAGGTATATTGGATTAGCTATGAACTTATTGAAGGGCAAAACAGGTTTGAAGGGCCGAATGTCCTACTCCTTTTCTTACAATTGCATGGAATGTCAAGTATGATGGCAAGATTCTCTCATTGGAGATGGGCATTGCTTGTCACTTTTGTGGCGCAAGTGTTACTTGTCACTTTTCAGCCCAAACTTTGATACTGCCTAAGTCGTACTGCTCCATTTGGATGTATGCTGCTCAAGAATCTGAGGAGTTGCAAATAGTGTTGATATCCCTTCTTCTGACCTTGTGACAGAGATCAGATCAGTGATGAAGGGGCTAAAGATGATTGAGGAGAAAGTGAGGACTGCAGATGCTGGAGATCAGAGCTGAAAATGTGTTGCTGGAAAAGCGCAGCAGGTCAGGCAGCATCCAAGGAGCAGGAGAATCGACGTTTCGGGCATGAGCTCGAAAGAGAAGGGCTCATGCCTGAAACGTCGATTCTCCCGCTCCTTGGATGCTGCTGACCTGCGCTTTTCCAGCAACACATTTTCGGCTAAAGATGACTGGGCTTGGAACACCAAGCTGAAGACCTCCTGCAAAGATGTCCTGAAACTGGAATTACTGACCTCCAGTGACCACAACCATCTTCCTTTCTTAAAGCCAGTTATGTCTCCAAATAGTGGGGAAGATCTCTTCCCACCTTTTTTTTTTTCCCCCCACCCCACCCCAACCCAACCTGATTCTTATTGACTCCAGTTTTGCTAGGGTCTTTTGATTGTCAAGGACAGTAACTCTCACCACACTTCTGGCATTTTTTTTTTAAAGAAAGATAGATACATAATCAAAATCTAGGGTGACACGGTGGCTCTGTGGTTAGCACTATTCCCTCACAGCACCAGGGATCCAGGTTTGATTCCACCCTCTGGCAACTGTCTGTGTGAGGTTTGTACATTCTTCTTGTATTGGTGTATGTCTCCTCTGATGCTGCAGTTTCTTTTGAGTCAAAAGATGTGTAGTTTAGGTGGATTAGTAATAGAAAGTGTCAGGATTTGGGATAGGGTAGGGGTGTGGATCTGGATGGGATGGTCTTTGGAGGGTTGGCGTATTTGATAGGCCAAATGGCTTGCTTCCATGTTGTGGGGAATCAGTGATTCTAAACATGATTCTAAAAGCAAAATATCTGGCTACATCTAAAATTGAGTGACTACACTTCAGAGCATCTATTTGGGAACATCCTGCAGCAATGAAAGGCACTGTAAGTGCAAGCCTTGCTTTTCACTTTTTCTTAGACCTTATCTTTGAACCTGCTTATACTTCCTTTAATGTTTTGCATATGTTTAACTTATATTTCATTTAGGCCCAAAGAGGGGCCCAAAAAGGGCAGAAATGCGAGGACAGAATGAGAACCAAGATATTGAAAGAAAAACGGAAAGACCAGAACGTAGAGTTGTATTCCGAGAACGGCGCCCAAATGAAACTGAAGGAGCTACTGAATTTTCATTAGAAGCGTAAGATTTAACTCTCTGTGGAATATGTTTTACTCTCGGTAATTTTTTGCAATATTGTTTTCAACAAATTTGGTTTTAACCTTGACGCAGGTGGGCTACAGGTGAGGGAAATTTGGGAGGATTCTCAGGTTTTGCTGTAATTTAATGTACTGTAAAGCAGTTTCATTTTCCCTTTGCATTTGTAACAGTTTTCTGTAATATTTAATTTTCTCATTCTGGCACCCATGTGACCATTCCTCATTTCACCACTTTGTAATCAATAATGGGTTGTCAATATTGACTTGTCAACCATGTTTGGCATATGTCCTCCCTTCCCCCTCAGTGGAGTAATGTGATCAGATTTGCCAGGATATTTGTTTATATTTTGTGGATTATGAAATTTCTGTTGACAGTAGTGGCCTTTTTTTTTTGGAAGGATGCTTGCAATTTTTTTAAAAAAACATTGTTCAAAATATTTACCAGGATGTTGACAGGTTTGAGTTATGTTTAGCATGGACTGGTTGGACCAAAGGGTCTGTTTCCATGCTAGATGACTCTGTATTACTGGTATTTGGGCTTCAGTTCCAATTTTTCATTTGTGTGAAAACAGTCCTATCTTATTGAGTATAAATGGTTTTCTTTTTTTTCTTCTTGCGATGTGGGCATTCCTCACCATTCCAGCATTTGTTATCCATCACTAATTGCCCTAGAGAAAGTGCTGGTGACCTGTTTTAACCTGCTGCAGTTCCTAGGGTGTGAATGCACCAGCAAAACTGCTAGGAAGGGAGCTCCAAGATTTTGACTCGGTGAAATAAAGGAATGCTGATTTATAGTTCGAAGTCAGCAGCGGGGAGAAATTTGCAAGTGGTGATTTTGTGGATCTGCTTCCCTTGACCTTCCAGTTGGTACAGATTGTAGTTTGGAGTGTGCTGTCATGAGCCTTAAGTTATTTGCAATGTATTTTGTAGATGGTATAGACATCTGTCATTGTGTCTTGGTGATGAAAGTAGTGATGTTGAAAGTGGTGGATGGGGTGTCGGTCAAGCTGGCACCTTTTACTCTGGTTGATATTGAACTTTTCGAGGGTTGTTAGAGCTACAGTCATCCAGGAAATTATTATTCCAGTATTCCATAAAACTCTTGCACTGTGTGAATGGAAAAAAGGCCCCAGCCTTTTGATCTGCTCTTGTAGCTGCAGTATTGTTCAGGATATGGATAGTAGGGGATTCAGTGATGGTAATGCAATTGAATGTCGAGGTGTGATGGTTAGATTCTGTTTTGTTGCACAAATATTACTTGCCACTCAGCAAACTAAGCTTTGACATTGTCTACGTTTTGCTGAATATGAACATTGCTTCATTATCTGAGGATTTGCAAATCGTGCTGAACATTGTGCAGTCTTCAGCAAGTAATCCCCCTTGTGACCTTTATGGAGGGAAATTCATGGATGAAGCTATTGAAGAAGGTTGGGCCTAAGGCACTACCCTGAAGCATTTCCACAGTGATGACCCGAGACTGAGGTGGTTGAGCTCCGGTTACTACAAAGTAATTGATTGCAATTTTAATAGCCTGTTTGGTCCAATACCTGGTCACGTTCTGCTCAGATATCAAGGATAGCCACTTTTGTCTCACCACCTGGATTTCATCTCTTTTTGTCCATGTTTGGACAAGCCTATAATAGGGTCAGCAGCTGAGTGGCCTTGGCAAAACCGAAGCTGAGCATCCATAAGCAGGTGGTTATTAAACAAATGCTACTTGATGATAATACTTAATAATTCCTCCCATCACTTTGATCTGTCTAAATAGGATTTGCATTGCTTTTTATATGCAGGACGCATCTGGGCAATTTTCATTGTTGCTGAATAATTGTCGGTGTTGTCAATGTATTGGAACAGCTTAGTTAGGGTTGCAGCTAGTTCTGGAGCACCAGTCTTCAGTACCAATCCTGGAATGTTGTCAGGGTCCATAGACATTGTGGTGTCTAGTATCTTCAGTTGCACACCTTTATTTGAAAAGGGAAGGAGACAAAAAACAGGTGACAATAGGCCAGTTAGCCTAATGTCTGTTGTTGGGGAAATGTTAGAGTTCATTATATAAAATGTAATAGCAGAGCATTTAGAAATGCGTAATATCATCAAGCAGTGTCAGCATGGCTTCATGAAAGGGAAATTATGCCTGACAAATTTAATAGAAGCAGGATGTGTAAAGATGTTGGTTGCGATGTGTGGATTTTTCAGAAGGTGTTTGATAAGATACCATATATTAGGCTACTTAATAAGACAGGAGTCATGATGTTGAAGTTAGAGTATTAACATGGTTAGAAAATATCTTAACTCGGAAGACAGAGTTGAGAGAAGAGGGAATTTTCAGGACGCCAACCTATAACTAGTGTCATAGGGATCAGTGCAGGACCACAATTATTTACATTATATATTATTGGACTTAGATGAAGAAAGTGAATTTTAGCCAAGGTTGCAAATGACGCAAAAATAGGTGGAAAGGCAAGTGATGAGAATGACATAGTGCAGAGGAATATAAACAGGGTTATGTGAGTGGGCAAAAACTTGACAAATGAAATATAATGTGGGAAAATGAGAGGTTATGTACTTTGGCAGGATGAATAGAGAATCTGAATGTTATTTAAATGGAAACACTTAAGAAACCAGTGGTGCAGAGAGATGTGGTGGCGGATAATTGAGAAGGCAAATGGAATTGAGTAAAAGGACAGAGGTTTTGCTAAAATTACACTGGGCTTTAGAATATGGAGAACAGTTTTGGGCCCCTTTTTCAAGGAAAAACGTAACTGGCATTGGAGATGAGGTTTGATATCAAGTATGCAGAGACGGTCGTTTGAAAGAGAATTGTACTGATTGGAATTTAGAATTAGAGGAGACCTTATTGAAATTATCAAGGTTTTTAGGAGACTTGACTAAGCAAATGTGACAGATTGTTTCCCATTGCGGAAGAGCCTAGGATTAGAGGACATAAACATGTGACCCTTATTCCTGAGATTAAGACAGATGAGGATGAATCTCAGATGAGGGTAATAGATCTGTGGAATTCTTTACTACAGAAAGGTATCAAGGCTGGGAAAGTTACATATTTTTAAGGCTGAGTCAGAGGATTTCTAACCAGAGAGATCCTAGAGTTATGGCAACAACAAGAAGTGGAGTTCAGCATTGATCTGACAGCTGCGATTTAATTGCGTAGACTTCCTTGTCTTTAATTGAACAAACTACCCTGTTCCTATGTCTAATGGTCTTATCCCTTAAAGTGAATTGAAATGGTTGAAGACTGGAATCTATGCTGGACACATCAGACATCCTTATGGTACCTTTTGATTGAAGATGGACATAAATGCATCAGTCTTGTCTTTTATACTGATGTGTTCGATGACTCCATCATTGAGGATGGATACATTTTATGGAGCGTCCTCTTTCTGTTGGTGGTTTTAAATTTGGACCACCATTCGTGACTGAATGTCAGGACTGCAGAGCTTTGATTGAATCCTTTGGACCACTTATCTCTGACAACTGTGTGCTGCTTCTGCTATTTAGCATGCAGCTAGCCTTTTATTGTAACCCCCAAGGTAACGCCTCATTCTTTTTAGATGTCCCTAGTGCTGCTCTTGGCATGTCTTCCTGCACTCTTAATTGACCCAAAGTTTATTCCATGGCTTGATGGCATGGTAGAACTGCGGGTTTCTGGACCATGACGTTACAGATTGTGGTTGAAAACAGTTCTGGTCTCCCACTGTGCCTTTTGCTTGCCCAACTTTAAGTTGCTGGATTTGTTTGAAGACTGTCCCATTTAGCATGGTGGCAATGCCATGTAACATTACAGAAGATCTCCTTCATGTTTGATGACAAGACTTTTCCTCCACAAGAGTGCAGTGGCCACTCCTACCTGTATTGCAGTCGTTGTGCGTCTCTGACAGGTTGAGGGCAAAGTAGAACAGATTTTTCTCTGACCCCCTCAGGCAGATTCACTCTAGTAGCTGTACTGTTCTAGACTTGATCAACCTATTCAGTAATGGTGTCATTGTGCCACACTGGTGATGGATTGAACACCCCCCCCCACCCAAGATGTTAGTTCTTTATCCTTGCCACCTTCTCTCTTTCTCCCAAATGGAGTTCAACGTGGTGAAGTAGTCATTCAGAAGCTAAGGTGGGTGTTATGGGTCGGAATATGAATAATTTGTTGTCCATTCTTCTCATAATGCCATGGGATTTGGCATCAATGTTGAGGTCTACCAAGGTGACTGCTGCCTGACTGTAATTGATGTGCCGTCAGCACTGTGGCTGCTGGTAGTACAAGACTTATGTCCATAAGGTTGAGGTTGTGACTGGCAGGTCATTAAGGTATGATTTTGTGAATCTGACAATATCAGGTTGTTGCTTGACTCACCTAACTGTGGCACAAGGCCCAGATGTGGGTAAAGAGGAATTTGCTGGGGTGATGGTTAGACCTATTATCATTGTTTGTTTCTGCTACCAAGATTGATTGCAGGTTAATTGTCTGGTTTTCTTCTTTGCTTTTCACTTTTTTTAGCTGTTTTGATTCAACTGACTGGCTTTCCATCCCATTTTGGAGGATATTTGAAGCCAATCTCATCACTTTGGATCTGGAGTCATATGTAGGCCAGGGTAAGGAAGTATAGTAGACTTCCTTCTCAAAAGGACATCAGTGAAGCAGATCGGTCTTGATTATTAGCAATGGTTAACTGAGCTGCGCTCAGTCTAGCTCTTTACTTATAGGTTTTTTTTGTTTATAGTTCACATTTCCTCATTTGATATCATGGGACTCAAGCTTCTATCCCCAGTGCATTAGTTGGGACTCTGGGAGATGAGTCTGGTGGCAATACCACTGCACCATTCTGTATAATATTTATGATTCTGAAATAATATATTTAAAAGGTAAATGTCAAATCTTATTGCTCAATCATCATCCATGACTGCTCCAACCAACATTCTATAGTTGGGTCATGTAGAACAGAATGTCCTTGTTTTGATCCTTGACTTAGATTGAAGTAACTACAATATGATGTGTACTTTTACATGTCATAGGAAATAGCTGTTCACTATCCAGCCATCTTTGCTGAAACAATCTATTTGATATCCGAGGAAAATGTTGTATCTCCTATGTCCCCATTTAAGAATTAATTCCTCATTCAAGCTAACTTTCTCAAAGTTGAAAGCAGTGCAGTGTCCTTTTCATTTTTGAATGAAATAGGAAAAGCCTTTAACTTAGATGTGGTTTAAGGGCGGCACAATGGTTCAGTGGTTAACACTGCTGCCTCACAGTGCCAGTGTCCCCGGTTCGATTCCAGCCTCTGGTGACTGTGCAAACTCCACACAGACATTCTCCCCGTGTCTGCATGGGTTTCCTCCCACACTCCAAAGATGTGCAGGTCAGGTGAAGTGGCCATGCTAAATTGCCCATAATGTTAGGTGCATCAGTCAGAGGGAAATGGGTCTGAGTAGGTTACTCTTCAGTGGGTCGGTGTGGAATGGTTGGGTGGAAGGGCCTGTTTCCACATTGTAGGGAATCTAATCTAATCTATACGTATCAGGGGTAGGTAAGCTTCAGTATATTAAGCCATTCTGAATTGGAGCTCACTTCTTAAAATGTATTTTAGTATGTGCAACATATGTCTTAAATCAAATATGGTTAAGATTAGGTAATATTGCTCCTGTTTTGTCAGTTACATCAGGAAGCAAAATGAGTTAAAGGGAGACAGGCACTCTTTTGAAGTTCTGTGTACTGCCAGCAGAACTGGCTGTTTTTTCACTTGTGTTTTGTTTCTGAGAGTTGGACCATGGACAATTATTGAATTTGTCCATGGTTATGGACAAAGTACTGCAGAAATTTTGCAGGTACCTTCTGCAGAATAGCTAACCAAGAGACTTTTCCTATTTTTAACTGCCTGTCATCAGAGTGTTGAAAGAATTTTCAGGTTGAGATCCAAATTTTAGTCATATTTTGATTATATCTTCCATCTTCAACAAATCCTGGCATTGGACTTGAACCTAATAATTATGACTCCGATGCTACCACTGCGCTACAAGGGATGTTAACTGGCCAAAAAGGCCTAAACCTTGGTAAGTTGTGTAAATAGCTCAGCAGTGTTAAAGAGCTGGATGTTTTCCTAGAAGCAGTCAGTCATGAATCTGGATGATATTGGTTAATCAGTTACGAAGAAACTCTGGAAAGCTAAAGCACGGGGCTTGTTGTGAAAAGTGGAGAGAGGAATGATAGTGATTTTTCCAAAATGATGGCCATTAATGAGAAATCTTGGAGGTGAAAGCTGTTGTCATGTAGGACTCCTGACCAAATGAAGAGCAACATTTTATAGAAATGTGTACCAACAAATTGTAGCATTTGTTTGGTCTGTAATACATATGCTTGCATTTAATCTGTAGATTAGTTAGTGATTTATTTTGTTTTTATTTGTGTTTCCCTGTTAACACATGTAATTTACATTGATTTTGATTTGTATTCATGTAAAAGCTACAAAAGGTGAAATCTTGGTCATTTTCATGTTTGGGGTCATTCAGCCAATTTTGTTAATATTGCACAAACATCTGTATCTTCAGCTCACCAGCCCACCTTTGGGTTTTTTTTAGTCAAATCAATGTCAGGGTGGAGCAGACGTCACCACAGGGATGCAGGTGAGCAGAACTAAAACTGCTTTACACCTGTCCTAAATAAATCTAGTTATAAAATCTAAGTATTTGGCAAACAAGTCTGAACAAGATGGAGTATGAGCCTCTGCAGAACCATTAATAGAATCATAGAATTCCTACATTGCAGTAAGAGGCCCATGAAGTCCATATTGATCCTCCAAAGAGCAATAACAGCAAACCTGTTGCTTTCACTGCTGTTTGGAACCAAAGATCTGAGAAATCTTTTGGAGCATCTCTTTTCTCCACACATTCCATTAATGGAAATATACAACTCGTTAATTCATTTTGAGCAGCGCCTTAAGAGAAGTGCCAATTTCTCTTATTGGTTTATGCAATTTATTTCATGAATCTCACATATGTTTGTAAGAAGAGCTTACCTCCCAAACCCCCTCTGCCCATAAGGTTTTTATTATGATTTGCATGTTTATAAAGTTAGACTTGCATTTTTAAAGTAATTTTTAAAAAACAATGTTACCTATATTCATTGAAATTAACTTTCTTTTGGTGTGTAGACCAATTGACAGGGTGGACAGGCCAATGAAAGGACGTGGAGGTGGCAGAGGGCGTGCAAGAGGACGAGGTGGATTTCCCAGGAGTGTTGATGGATTTGATCCAAGAGGAAAACGAGAGTTTGAAAGGCACAGCGGAAATGACAAAGTGTGAGTTTCTTGAACAGTGCAATAAGTAAATTTAAGGTAGGAATGCTGCAGAAATCGCAATGTATTGAACATAAGGGACATATTTTGCAAGCACATGACGTGACTGAGTCATGATCAAGCTGTTGAGTGGAAAATCTCCCTCAATGTGGTGGTCTTTTTGAAAGCATGCTTAATTTAACAAAGACTGGGATTTAATGCTGTATTATTTCCAAATATAATCCTCTACATTGGTAGCCTGCTGTTTTGATAAACATTGGATAAATTTCAGGACATTTATTTACAAATAACTAAATGGGCGAAACGAAGAACACATGTATTAGCTGGTAGCCACATTATTGCTGGGTGTTTGCTGATCATTGATTTGAGCTTTTTTTTTTGAACTGGTATTTTTTAAAAGAATTCTGTTATCATCTGTTATGGCCTTCTACTTGTGATCAATAGAAAGGTGGAGGTGTTTACTGCTGACCATGGGAAGAAGTTGAGTGTAGGATACAGTGGGAGCTTGTTCTTTAGGCTACAGTGTTGCTTCAACAGTAAAGTCAATGGAAAGGTCTTGGGACATGGCACATTTCTGGTGAAACCACACCATCCTCTGATGTCAGCATCTGAAGATCTACCCCTTGAGATCTGTATTCAACTCAAGCAGGGATAAGATGAAGGGCTTTTGCCCAAAATGTTGACTCTCCTGCTCCTCTGATGCTGCCTGACCAGCTGTGCTTTTACAGCACTGCACTCTCGACTCTATAATCTCCATCATCTGCAATCCTAACTTTCGCCCAGAGATAAGAAATGGCTAACTATTGGCCACTGTTAATAAGAAAATCCAACGTAGTTGCGTATATGTTGTATTAAAGCTCCTCTGGTGCATCTTTGGTTCCTCAGTCCTATTAATATCAGAAGCTATACTTAATTGAAGTGGGGTTGCGAGTTATTTTAATACTTTTGTTTTGATGGTTCAATGAGAGATGCTCCAGAACAGGCTTTGCAACTGCTAAGAGCATCTCAAGTAAAAGTCCTATAACTGCTTGGCAATCAGGCAAGTTCCTGAATAACTGGCCCTGATGACACTGTCAACTTGGGATCCTCTGAAACTAATACAGGCCCACTGCAGGCCTGCATTTGAGCATAAATGTATTCCCTAGCACCTTTTAGTGCTCCCTGCTATTGGTACCACAAGATTTGGGTCTGTATTCATGATAAGATGTATAGTAGTGTGGATAGTTACTTGTGTGCCAGGTGGATGTTCCTGTAGAGTAGTTCTGGGAAATGGAATTTTAAACTGCTGTGCTATTGTTTTTTGGATTTAGTGCAGTGCCATGGCTTTTAAGTTGCCAGAGCTGCGTGCAATGTACTGTGCTTAGTGTTGATGTCTCGTTCACTTGCTAGCAGTTGGCCAGAATGGAGATCAGGTTTTAAAAACAAAAGTCCCTTCGTTTGCTCTTGGAGAGTGTATAATTTTTCTCAGGCTTAATTATTTTTCATAGTGCTTCATTGGATGTGGGTTGGGTGGCAGGATCCTCCTGCTGCAGTTCAGTAGACTTTTAATAGCTAAACGATTCATTTGACCTAAAATTGTGAAAGAGACTTCATGCAGTCTATTTAAGGGGCACAGTAAAGGGGATTTTTTTTTTTGGTCTTTGTTCAAAATTACACGGTATCTGATGGTCTTGCATTTCTGGCCATGAAGTGTGTTTTTCTAACAGTTTAGAATGAAGTTGTTAATGTTTGATTCTGACTACAATTACTTTTCTATGTATTTTGAAAGGTTCAAGCTATATGTAGATTGAAATTGTAATTTTATTTCAGCTAGGATGTGAGGGAGGTGCGAAGTTTGGAACTTGTGTACCTTTTTCTCTTGGGGAAAGTATATGATCATCATTCCTTTTCACGTTTTAGTTCTTTATTTCACCCCAACTCCCTCACTTTGATAACAGGAGGTAGTTCCCTCAATTTCATATATGCACCTGTAAGTCAGAAGATTATGTACAAGCTGCACACCAGAACTCCCGTGCATACTTTGCCCCTTTCCATCTAACTCTTATAAACATTGTCTTCTATTCCTTGCTTCCCCATATGTATATCTAGTTGTCCCTTAAATTTTGATGTTGTTTGTCTCAACCATTACTTGTACTGAGTTTCAAATTCAGCCTTTCTCTGGGTAAAGAAGTTTCTCTCCGAATTTCCAGTTTTGCTTATACATAGCCCACTTTTTGTTTCAATTTTAAAAAGAACCACTGCAAGGCTTAGCCTTAATTGAGGAAAGATTAGTTTATTGCAAAAAGTTGGAGGTCATTTATCAGCTGCAAGATCTCTCTCTCGTCGTTTTTCGGTTGTCCTAGATCCAACCTCCAGTTGGCTCGTCAATGATCTTGCCTCCGTCGTGCTGTCAGAAGAGGGGATATTCAGTAACATTTGCATGTCCTGAGATACTGAAGCAGTAATGTCTATATGCGGGAAAACCTAGACAATTTTCAGACTTGGGCCGTCAGGTGACGGGTAAGATTCCCTGGCAGTTATGTAGTGTGAACGATAATCTCCAACAAGATAAAATCTGACAATAACCTTGCTGAAACCACCACCATCCGCATTCTCAACCTTGCTATTTACCAAAAACTGAACTGGGCCAACCAAATAAATACTGTGGTTACAAAAGCAGGTCACAGTATCTTTCTTCCTGTCTCCCCAGTGTTTGACCATTCACCAGGAACAAGTCAGGAGAATGGGGAAATATTTTCCACTTGCTTTGATATGTACAACTCCCGCAACCCTTCACCTCAACACCATCCAGGACAAAGCAGCCCATTTGCTTGGTACTCGATCCACTACCTTCAGCATTCATTCCCTTAACACCATTTCATAACCACAGCATTATGTAGCATCTATATAATCCACTGCAGGAAGTCGCCAAGCTCCTTTGACAGCATCTTCCAAACATGTAACGTTTGCCAGCTAGAAGAGAATAACACGTCTGCGAGTTATCCTCTAAACTGCACACCATCCTGATTTGGAACTCTATTGTTGTTGTTTCACCTTCGACTGGATTAAGCTGTCTTTCTGCACGCCAAAGTATGCAGTGGTTCAAGAAGATGGTTCTCCACTATCTTCCACTGGGCAATAAATGCTGGCATCCCAAGAATTCTTCCTACACACCACCCTAGCTTGCACAGACCTCCGTATTTCCTCTTTGTCCTTTATCTTCAACAAAAGGCCCACATCTAAGGTCTCAAACTCATTCACTATCACCAATTATTTTCTCGACTGCTCATTGCTGCAATCATTAGTGAGCGTATATGCAGCAAGTGGTGAGTTACGTACAACCTGTGATTGGGATAGAAGCATCTCCCCGATTCTCTCTCCACGTTCCTTCCTCACAGGTGTGTTGTATTTTTTTGCTACCTAAATGCAGGGGTGCCATGTAGGAAAACTTGGAATTGGGAAGATCCATTTTCACTCTTTTTGTAGAGGAAAAGGACAATGATATTTTCTGGTCTGCAGATTGGAAGAAGCAAAAATGGCCCTTAGTAGAGTGATATGCTCTTGTTGGATGTGGAAGTTTAGGGAGAGTTTACGGGTTACTGAGGATTAGATCTGCAATAAATGTCGTTGGTTGCGAATCCTATCAGATTGAATGGAATGGTTGAGCGACAGTTCGAGACAATGAGAAATTTACAAGGGGGTGTGATGGATGGCAGTTATAGGAAGGGAGAAAAGTTGCAGATACAGTCACATAGATGGGTTAACTCTAGGAAAAGTAAGGGAGGTAGGCAGGTAGTGCAGGAGTCTTCTGTGGCTATCTCCATTTCAAACAAGTGTGCTGTTTTGGAAAATGTCGGAGTGATGGATTCTTAGGGGAACAGAGCATGAACAGTCAAGTTTCTGGTATTGAGACTGGCTCTAATGCAATGAGGGGTATGTCGGGTTCCAAGAGATAAACTGTGTTGGGGACTCTCTAGTCCGAGGCACAGACAGACATTTCTGTGGCCAGCAGCGAAAAATCAGAATGGTGTGTCGCTTCCCTGGTGCCAGGATCAAGGATATCTGAGAGGGTGCAGAATGTTTTCAAGGGGGAGAGGGGCCAGCTGGAGGTCGTGGTACACATTCTGAACCAACAATGTAGGAACGGAAAAGGTTGAAATTCTGAAGGGAGATTAGCAAGTTAGGCAGGAATTTAAAAAGGAGGTCCTTGAGTAGTAATATCTGGCTTATTCCCAGTGCAACGAGCTCGGGAAGGCAGGAGCTAGGAGGATAGAACAGATGAATGCATGGCTGAGGAGCTGGTGTATGGGAGAAGGATTCGCATTTTTGGATCATTGGAAGCTCTTTTGGGGTACAAGAAAGACTGATTGCACCTAAATTGGAAGGGGACAAATATACTGGCAAGGAGATTTGCTACAGCTGGTTGGGAGGATTTAAACTAGTAAGGTTGGGGGGAGGGTGGTGGGACCCAATAACATAGTGAGGAAAAAGATCAATCTGAGACTGGTACAATTGAGAAAAGAAGCAAGTCAAACAGTCAGGGCATGCAGGAACAAAACCGAGAACAAGGTGGGCCTGATAAATTGAACTGCACTTATTTCGATGCAAAGGGTCTAATAGGGAAGGCAGATGAACTCAGGGCATTGTTAGGAACATGGGACTGGGATATCATCATCATAATTGCAGAAACGTGGCTCAGGGATGGGCAGGATTGGCAGCTTAATGTTCCAGGATATATATGCTACAGGAAGGATAGAAAGGGAGGCAAGAGAGCAGGGGGAGTGGCATTACAGCTGTACTGAGGGAGGATATTCCTGGAAATACATCCAGTGAAGTTATTTGGGTGGAACTGAGAAATAAAGAAAGGGATGGTCACCTTATTGGGATTGTATTATGGACTCCCTAATAGTCAGAGGGAAATTGAGAAACAAATTTGTAAGAAGATCTCAGTTATCTGTAAGAATAATAGGGTGGTTATGGTAGGGGATTTTAACTTTGCAAATATAGACTGGGACTGCCATATTGTTAAGGGCTTAGATGGAGAGGTATTTGTGTGTACAAAATTTTCTGATTCCGTATTTGGATGTACCTACTCTTGAGAAATAAGGCAGGGCAGGTGTCAGTAGGGGAGCACTTTGGGGCCAGCGACCATAATTCTATTAGTTTTAAAATAGTGATAGAAAAGGATAGACCAGATCTAAAAGTTGAAATTCTTAATTGGAGAAAGGTTAATTTTGTCAGTATTAGGCAAGAACTTTCAAACGCTGATTAGTGGCAGATGTTTGCAGGTAAAGGGCCAGCTGGAAAATGGGAAGCCTTCAAAAATGAGATAACAAGAATCCAGAGAGAAAATATTCCTGTCAGGACGAAAGGAAAGGCTGGTAGGTATAGGGAATGTTGGATGACTAAAGAAATTGAGGGTTTGGTTAAGAAACAGAAGGAAGCATATGTTGAGTATAGACAGGACAGATCAAATGAATCCTTAGAGTATAAAGGCAGTAGGAATATAATTCAGAGGGAAATCAGGAGGGCAAAAAAGGGACATGAGATAGCTTTGGCAAATAGGGTTAAGGAGTATCCAAAGGGTTTTTACAAATACATTTCAGGACAAAAGGGTAACTGGAGAGACTAGAGCCCCTCAAAGATCAGCAAGTGGCCTTTGTGTGGAGCCGCAGAAAATGGGAGAGATACTAAACGAGTATTTTGCATCAGTATTTACTGTGGAAAAGGACACGAAAGATAGAGGACATACAATGTAGGAAAATAGAGGTGACATCTTGAAAAATGTCCATATTACAGAGGAGGAATTGCTGGACATCTTGAAACGCATAAGTGGATAAATCCCCAGGACCTGATCAGATGTACCATCAAACTGTGTGGGAAGCTAGGGAAGTGATTGCTGGGCCTCTTGCTGAGGTATTTGTATCATCGTTAGTCACAGGTGAGGTGCCGGAAGACTGGTGGTTAGCTAATGTGGTGCCACTATTTAAGAAAGGTGGCAAGGACAAGCCAGGGAACTACAGACCAGTCAGGCCACTGAGCCTGACCTCGGTGGTGGGCAAGTTGTTGGAGGGAATCCTGAGAGACAGGATGTATATGTATTTGGAAAGGACTGATTAGGTATAGTCAACATGGCTTTGAATGTGGGAAATTGGGTTTTTTGAAGAAGTAACAAAGAGGATTGAGGGCAGAGCAGCAAACATGATCTATATGGACTTCAGTAAGGCATTTGACAAGGTTCCCTATGGGAGACTGGTTAGATCTCACAGAATAAACGGAGAACTAGCCATTTGGATATAGAACTGGCTCAAAGAAGGCAGAGGTTGGTGGTGGAGGGTTGTTTTTCGGAGTGGAGGCCTGTGACCAGTAGAGTGCCACAAGGATCGGTGCTGGGTCCAGGGTCCATTACTTTTCTTCATTTATTTAAATGATTTGAATTTGAGCTTAAGTGTAGTCAGTAAGTTTGGCTACCTCAGATTACAACAGGATCTTGATCAGATGGGCTGAGAAGTGGCAGATGGAGATTAATTTAGATAAATGCAAGGTGCTGTGTTTTGGGAAAGCAAATCTTAGCAGACTTATACACTTAATGGTAAGGTCCTAGGGAGTGTTGCTGAACAAAGAAACCTTGGGAGTGCAGGTTCATAGCTCCTTGAAAGTGGGGTCACCGGTAGATAGGATAGTGAAGAAGGCGTTTGATATGCTTTCCTTTATTGGTCAAAGTATTGAGTACAGGAGTTGGGAGATCATGTTGGGGCTGTACAGGACATTGGTTAGGCCACTGTTGGAATATTGCATGCAATTCTGGTCTCCTTCCTATTGGAAAGATATTGTGAAACTTGAAAGGGTTCAGAAAAGATTTACAAGGATGTTGCCAGGGTTGGAGGATTTGAGCTATAGAGAGAGTTTGAATAGGCTAGGGCTGTTTTCCCTGGAGCGTCGGAAGCTGCGCGGTGACCTTATTAAGGTTTATAAAATCATGAGGGGCACAGGTAGAATAAGTGGACAAAGTCTTTTCCCTGGGGTCAGGGAGTCCAGAACTAGAGGGCATAGGTTTTGGGTGAGAGGGAAAGATATAAAAGGGACCTGAGGGGCAACTTTTTCATGCAGAGGGTGGTACTTGTGTGGAACCATGCTGCCAGAGGAAGTGGTGGAGGATGGTACAATTGCAACATTTAAAAGGCATCTGGATGGGTATATGAATAGGAAGGGTTTGGGAGGGATATGGAGCGGGTGCTGGCAGTTGGGACGTCTGGTCGGCATGGACGAGTTTATCTGAGATGAAAACAGAATAATGGCAACAGTATTCAGGTCAGGCAACATTTTTAGAGCGAGAAACTGACAATGTTTCTGATCGATTTAGCCTTTTAACTGAACTAGTATACCTAAGCTTTAGCATAATCTTTGAACATTCTGGTACTTTCCTGTGAAGTTAGGCAGAGATGTATTCTAAGCATCGGGCCTCTGTTTTCGTGCTGTAGGAGAACATGACTGTTTTTAGTCATATTGACTGAAATTTGGGGTCTCTGTCATGAATAGAAATTGTGAAAAGCCAAGTTTCGGGTGGTTTGGAGGCAGATCTTTGACATGTTAGTCTTGCCTGAAGAGATGTTATTGGATAACATTTTGGGTTTGGGGTAAAAAAAAGTCTTGTTTTTTAAAACAAGACATCCATTAGCCTAAATTTCCTTTTGTCGTCTTTACAGAGGACATTATTGGGCCAAATTTAACTTGGAAAATGGCTTACTTAAACCTATTCTTCGAAGCGATTGACTGACTAGGTTATACTGAGAAACTTTTTCTTTTAGGGGATTGAAACCAGAGGACAAAAGGGGTGGAAGTGGATCTCGAAACTGGGGAGCAGTCAGAGATGATCTGAGGTATGAACGTGTACAATAATGTTCAGTAGGCCAGAGTGGAAATACATTGTCAATCTCCATTTTCAATAATTAGAGAAGATCCCCTATTTGGAGAGAAGTGTCTTACCTACATCATTCCTAAAATCCATCTGGCATTAGGGGTGAATAATGTGCTTAGACCATTACAGTGGGGTACAGGCCCTTCCACCCTCTTTTTGCACTGACCTGTGGAACCAATCTGAAGCTCATCTAACCTACACTATTCTATTCTCGTCTATGTGCCTATCCAATGACCATTTAAATGCCCTTAAAGTTGGCGAGTGTACTACTGTTGCGGGCTGTGTTTTCCACGCCCCGACTTCTGAGTAAAGAAACTACCTCTGACATCTGTCCTCTCTCTATCACCCCTCAATTTAAAGCTATGTCCACTCATGCTAGCCATCGCCATCTGAGGCAAAAGGCTGTCACTGTCCAACGTATCGTGTGTCTCAATTAAGTCTCCTCTCAACTTTCCCTCAAACAAAAACAGCCTCAAGTCTGTCCGCCTTTCCTCGTAAGACCTTCCCTCCATACCAGGCAACATCCAGTAAATCTCCTCTGAACACTTTCCAAAGCTTCCACGTCTTTTCGATAATGCAGTGATCTGAATTGTACGTAATATTACAAGTGCGGCCGCACCAGAGTTTTGTACAGCTGCAGCATCATCTCATAGGCCCAAAACTCAATCCCTCTACCAATAAAAACGAACACACCATATGCCGCCTTAGCAAGCTATCAACGTGGGTGGCAACTTTCAAGAATCTATGTACCTGGACACCCAGATCTCTCTGCTCATCTACACTACCAAGAATCTTAGAATTAGCCAGTACTTTGCATTCCTGTTACTCCTTCCAAAGTGAATCACCTCTCACTTTTCCACATTAAACTCCATTTGCCACCTCTCAGCCCAGCTCTGCAGCTTATCTCTGTCAGTCTGTAACCTACAGCATTCTTTGTCACTGTCCACAACCGTACTGTCCTTAGTGTCATCCGCAAATTTACGTGCCCATCCCTCATCCAGGTCATTTATATAAATGACAAACCATAGTGGACTCAAAATTGATCCTTGCGGTACTCCCACTAATAACTGAACTCTAGGATGAATATTTCCCATCAGCCACCAACCTCTGTCGTCTTTCAGCTAGCCAATTTCTGATCCAAACCGCTAAATCATCCTCAATCCCATGCCACTGTATTTTGTGCAATAGGCTACCATGAGGAACTTTTTTCAAACGCCTTACTGAAATCCATATACACCACATCAACTGCTTTACCCTCATCCACCTGTTTGGTCACCTTTCTCAAAGGACTCAATAAGGTTTGTGAGTACCACCTACCCTTCACAAAATAGTGTTGTCTATCCCTAATCAACTTATTCCTCTCTAGATGATTATAAGTCTTATCTCTTATAACCTTTGACGACATAAAGATCCAAGCCAAAGGTTCGGCAATTTCCTCCCGGGCTTCCCAGAGAATCCTAGGATAAATCCCATCCAACCCAGGGGACTTACCTATTTTTTACACTTTTCAGAATTGCACCTTCTCATCCTTTGCTTTTGTACGGACAAACTTTTTTTTTCCCTCTGCTTCTGATTGATATTAGATATATGGCAGTACAAATTTAGAGAAGCAAAATATTCCCAACTCGATCTATTGTATAAATAAAGATAGTAAATATGAAATCATCCTTCATATTCCTAATTTAAATTTCCAGAAGTAATTTTAGTGACCATTATGCTGCATCTGGAACAATACATTTGAAGGGCTGCTGTTATCTTGTGTAATTTTGATGCATTAGATCCTGGTTGATGGTGTGAGTACACCTACAATAGATCACAGTCTCTGAAGACTAATGAAATATTAAGGGTAGAAATCATACCAATTTACAGACAGAATATTCACCCCCCCTTGCTTTGGAGTACTGTAATTTTTGTAATCCTGCCCCATATTCTGGTGACTGGATTGGCTGAATATTAGAGGTAGACATTTTTACCTGTGGTAGCTCTGCACAGGTGTCCATCCGGCTGAGGAATTAACTAAGAATGACACTGCATTCGGAGAAAACTGTCTCATCCTGAAACAAACTGAAAGACCTTACTAAAAACAAGCTTTCTTCCTGAACAGAGGGCCAGTTTTACAAGATTGTTTCTGGGCCGAGTTACCTTTTTGACCTCAGCTTTAGTAAGCCGACATAACTCATTCCCTGCTTTCAGCAGGCAGTTGTTGCATTGGGTATATCCTGACTAAGTCAGGCAGAATCCTTAGGACTAAAAATAAAATTTGCTGTTTGCCATTAATGTTTTCATCCACTTAGCACAATTAAGTTTTTGTTTAAACTGGGATAAAGCCTGGAACAATTTGCAGTTCCTCCTTGCTAACTTTGCATTGTGGTTTTCCTCCTTACCCTAGGTTATACAAATTTGACCCTGTCACTTTCAGTGGCAAATGTTGCTTGGATTTTTAAAAATTTGTTTCTTAATTCTCTGGCCAAAAGAAGATCTTGACCCAGAGTGTCACAGCTTCTATAACTGGCAGAGCTAGGAATCCTAAATCTGTCCCTGCCAGAATGTGGATCAAGCCTTGTACTGCTGGTGCAAATCTGTTCCACGTAGGCTGCCCATCCTTCCAGCCCCCTCCAGAAGACCCAAGTCACTGTGACAATGTGCACTTTTACATGTATGTTGTAGTGTGGAGACATGGATAGTGGCAGTAAAGGCTCTGATTTTGTTCCATCACATAATTGATGAAGTCTTTCCTCCCTTATTGCTTGTCATTGACATGTTTTGGAAGGATTTGTATGTTAATAATCAACCTGTTTACATTATGAATGCACCTTCCTTGGACCTTCAAGTTCTGAAGTGGGATGTAAACTTCTGCTCAGTGGCAGGGATGCTGCCCAGAGTGCCATAAGTTGTTTTTTTATTTATAGAGGAAAGATTATGTTGTATTTATTTGTCCTTGTGGTACAACTTTTAACATTTTTTGATACTATTGCAGAGTGCAAAAATTGTGGTGAGCAACAATTTTTGTGTGAAGAACAATATTAACTACCTACTGCAAGTTCTTAATCTAATGTTAAAATATTTGTAATGGAGCAAGATGGATGGCTAACTAACTATACATAACTCTGCAGGGATAGGGTAGCATTTATAGAAGCTCTCCATCTGATCATTCAGTGCGTGGTACTATTAACCACCCAGCCCCCTTCATCCATGTAAACAGTTGGTTATAAGCAAATCTACAACCGTTTTCTCAAATCCTTACTTCCCTCCCTTTTTTATGCCTATAACACAACTTTCTGCATTAATGATTTGTATAGTAACCTCGCACTATTAATGCCTTAGCTCATATATTGTTTAAATCTTCAGCCTACCATTGTTGCTTCTGTAGTTGGTATTCTGATGATCCACCTCCTGTAAGAATGTAAGCAAAAAGAGCAGGAATAGACTGTATGTCCCCCTCGCAAAGTAGTGACAAAAATTTATAGAAGCTGAAGCAAAGACCGGCATCAAATAGGATCAGATGGAGAATAAAGTTAAAAAGAATTAAAAACGTTCTATTTGAATGCACACAACACTTACAAAAAAGTTGATTTGAAGGCTCAAATTGAGATAAATGGGCATGATTTAATTACTGATTCAGATACATGACAGCAGGGTGACAATGTTGGGAGTTGAATGTTCAAGGAGGAAGGATAGGCTAGCACCTTTAAGGGATGAGATCATACATAATTGAGAGAATCTTGGATCAAAGGATCAACATGTCGAAGCAATGTTGAAGCTGAGAAGCAGCAAGATGCAGCAAACACTGGGAGCTGATTATAAAGCACCAAACTGCATGTTGGAAATGGTATTAATCAGAAACTTAGAGATGCTTTAATGTGTAATGCAGTAATAACGGTGACTTCAATTTATGTAAACACTGGGTAAACCTAATCAGCACATTTGCTGTGGAGGTTAAATATCTGGATTGAGTGTAAGATGTGTTCCTGGAGTAGTACACTGAAGAATCACCCAGCAACCAATCTATTTTGGATCTTTTCATTACATAGTAGAAGGACTAATTAATAATATTGCTGGAAAGGAGCCTTTGGGAAAGCGTAACCATAATATGACAGTACTTCACATGAAGTTTGAATATAATCTAGTTCATTCTGACATCTTACATCTGAACAAGGGAAACTGAAGGTATGAGGATTAAGTTGGCTGTGGTGGAATGGAAAAAAATAATAATAGACAGACATTGGCTAGTATTTAAAAAATGATACATGGTTTATAACATGTGTTCGTCCACGTCAAAGGACAAGGTGATTCAACTATGGCTAATAAAATTAGCTAAGGTTCCATTAAGATAGGAAGTGGATTGTAAGGATGGCAGAAAGTGTTAAGCCTGCTGATTGGAGCAATTTGGAAAACAACAAAAATAACCAAAACAAAATAGAGAAGAGGGAAAGTGAATGCTAAGCTACCAAGAAATGTAGAGACATCTATTAAAAGTATCATGGGGATGTAAAAGCAAAGCATTGGATTGGATAAATGCACTACAGCAGAGGCAGGCGCATTTAAAGTAGAGAATTTAGACAAAGTGACTGTTTATCTTGCATCTGTGGAAGATGATGTAGGATATTCCAGCAATACTATGCAATGGAATGACTTGTGAAATTGAGGAACTGAAAGGAATTAGTATTAGTAAAAGAAAAATTACTATTTGAAAGCTTAACTGGATTGGAAGTCAATAAATCCATTGGATTGGATGAGCTTACATTCCAGTGTGTTAAAGAAAATGACTGCAGATATAATGGATGCATTGGTGCTTATCTTTCAAAATCTATAAATTCCTGGAGACAGGGAGGTAACAAATGTGGGAAGCTTGAGGAGTGATTGCTGTGCCTCTTGCTGAGATATTTGTATCATCGATAGTCACAGATGAGGTTCTGAAAGACTGGAGGTTGGCTAACGTGGTGCCACTGTTTAAGAAGGATGGTAAGGACAAGACTGAACTATAGACCAGTGAGCCTGACGTCGGTGGTGGGCAAGTTGTTGGAGGGAATCCTGAGGGACAGGATGTACATGTATTTGGAAAGGCAAGGACTGATTAGGGATAGTCAACATGGCTTTGTGCGTGGGAAATCGTGTCTCACTAACTTGATTGAATTTTTTGAAGCAGTAACAAAGAAGATTGAGGGCAGGGCATAGATGTGATGTATATGGACTTCAGTAAGTCGTTCAATAAGGTTCCCCATGGGAGACTGATTAGCAAGGTTAGATCTCATGGAATACAGGGAGAACTAGCCATTTGGATACGGAACTGGCTCAAAGGTAGAAGACAGAGGGTGGTAGTGGATGGTTGTTTTTCAGACTGGAGGCCTGTAACCAGTGGAGTGCCACAAGGATCGTTGCTGGGTCCTCTACTTTTTGTCATTTACATAAATGATTTGGATGCGAGCATAAGAGGTACAGTTAGTAAGTTTGCAGATGACACCAAAATTGAAGGTGTAGTAGACAGCAAAGCAGGCTACCTCAGATTACAACAGGATCTTGACCAGATGGGCTAATAGGCTGAGAAGTGGCAGATGGAGTTTAATTCCGATAAATACGAGGTGCTGCGTTTTGGGAAAGCAAATCTTAGCAGGACTTATACACTTAATGGTAAAGTCCTAGGGAGTGTTGCTGAACAAAGAGACCTTGGAGTGCAGGTTCATAGCTGCTTGAAAGTGGAGTTGCAGGTAGATAGGATAGTGAAGAAGGCGTTTGGTATGCTTTCCTTTATTGGTCAGAGTATTGAGTACAGGAGTTGGGAGGTCATATTGCGGCTGTACAGGACATTGGTTAGGCCACTGTTGGAATATTGCATACAATTCTGGTCTCCTTCCTATCAGAAAGATGTTGTGAAACTTGAAAAGGTTCAGAAAAGATTTACAAGGATGTTGCCAGGATTGGAAGATTTGAGCTATGGGGAGAGGCTGAACAGACTAGGGCTGTTTTCCCTGGAGCGTCGGAGGCTGAGGGGTGACCTTAGAGGTTTACAAAATTGAGGGGCATGGATAGGATAAATAGACAAAGTCCTTTCTCTGGGGTCGGGGAGTCCAGAACTAGAGGGCGTAGGTTTAGGGTGAGAGGGGAAAGATATAAAAGGGACCTAAGGGGCAACGTTTTCACGCAGAGGGTGGTACCTGTATAGAATGAGCTGCCAGAGGAAGTGGTGGAGACTGTTACAATTGCAACATTTAAAAGGAATCTGGATCGGTATATGAATAGGAAGGGTTTGGAGGGATATGGGTTGGGTACTGGCTGTTGGGACTAGATCGGGTTGGGATATCTGGTTGGCATGGACGGGTTGGACCGAAGGGTCTGTTTCCATGCTATACATCTCTATGACTCTATATTATTCCCACTATTTTTTAAGAGAATGAGAATGGAGGACTTACAGGCATATTAGTTTGATTTTAAAAGTATGGGAAATGTTTAGCAAAATCAGCATAGATTTATGAAAGGGATTTATATTTGACAAACTTGTGCAATGTTTAGAGTATGCTATATGTAGCATCGACCAAAGAGAACCTGTGGATATGGTGCGTTTTAATTTTTGGAAAATTCTTGAAAACTTGCCACAAAGGAGACTAGTAAACAAATTGGAGCGCATGGGATTGGGAGTAATATGGCAGACAATTAAAAAGCTGGAAAAAGCATTGCACGTCAAGCAGCATAAGAAGAGCAAGAGAGTCTACCTTTTGGTCAGGATCCTTCGTCAGGATTTATTGGGAATAATATATCAGTCTAGAGTCAGAATTGGTTAACAGAAAACAAAGTAGGGATAAACAGATCGTGCTCAGGTTGATAAGCTGTTGCTAGTGGAATACTGCAAGGATCAGCATAGGGTTCATTGCTTTTGTAAAATGATTTGAATGTGGGGGCCAGTTTGCTGATGACATTTGATGAGAATGCAAGTTGGGGAGGATGCTAGCGACCTTCAAGTGGACTAGGTGAATGGGCTAGAATGTAGCCAATATTGTATAATGTGAATAAGTGTACAAAGTTAAAAATCACACAACGCCAGGTTATAGTCCAACAGGCTTAATTGGATGCACACTAGCTTTCGGAGCATCGTTCCTTCATCAAGTGATAGTGGAGGGCTCAATCCTAACACACAGAATTTATAGCAAAAATTTACAGTGTGATGTAACTGAAATTATGCATTGAAAAATTGTTTGTCTGCTAAGTCTTTCATGTGTTTGAATACCATGATAGTTTCACTTCTTTCATGTGTAAATCACACAACCTTTTTTTAAAAGGTTACATTCTCCGGTTAGCTGTTCACAATGGTGATAGCTAGACAATATGTTGAAGTTGTTAGCCCCCTGTGTTCTCTGTCTATGCCATGATGTTTAGATTGATTCTAATCTCAAAAGTGAGATAATGGAGTTTTATATGAATGCATGCAGTTTTTGAGCAAAGTACAATGTAACCCTGAAAGTACAAAATTCACCCCACAAAATATATGTGTGCATGTGGGTCTTTGTCTGTGTGTGTGTGGTGAGTGCAGAGTGTCTTAAGTCTGTGAGGGGGTGCATGTGTGTGTCTAAGGGTGTGTGTGGGTGTCTGTGTGCGCATCTCAGTACGCATCACCAACAACTGCCAATCTCCAAACACCATCCTACAACTCATCTGCTTTATCCTTAATCACAACGTCTTCACCTTTGACAACCAGTTCTTCATCCAGAACATGGAACAACCATGGAGACCAAATTTGCACCCCAATATGCCAACATTTTTATGCACAGGTTCGAATAAGACTTCTTCTCTATGCAGGATCTCCAACCAACGTTATACACCAGGCACATTGACAACATTTTCTTCCTCTGGACCCATGGCGAGGAGTCACTGATAAAACTACACAGTGACATCAACAAGTTTCATCCCTCCATCAAACTCACCATGGACTACTCTCGACTATCTGTCTCATTCTTGGACACATGCATCTCCATCAAGGATGGACATCTCGGCACCACACTCTACCGCAAACCCACAGATAAACTCACAATGCTACACTTCTCCAGTTTCCACCCAAAACATATTAAAACAGCCATCCCCTATGGACAAGCCCTATGCGTACACCAGGTCTGCTCAGATGAGGAGGAACGTGACGGACACCTGGAAGTACTCAGGGATGCCCTCACAAGAGTGGGTTACGATGCCCAACTCATCGACCGCCAGCTCCGACGTGCCACAGCAAGGAACCGTAATGACCTCCTCAGGAGACACTGCAACCGACAGGGTACCCTTCGTTGTTCAGTATTTCCCAGGAGCTGAAAAACTATCCATGTTTTTCGTGACCTGCAACACATTATCAATGAGGATGAGCACCTCACCAAGATCTTCCCCACACCTTCACTACTTGCCTCTAAACAACCACCAAACCTCAAACAGATCAGTGCTCGTAGCAGGACAACTCCATACAACCCTGTCATGGTAGGCGCTGCAAGACGTGTTGGAGTGTGGACATAGATACCACTATTACACGTTTGGACACCTCCCACCTTGTACATGGCAGGTACTCATGTGATTCAGCCAATGTTGTCTATCTTGTACGTTGCAGGCAAGGATTCCCTGAGGCATGGTACATTGGGGAAACCGAGCAAAGGCTACGACAATGGATGAATGGGCACCACACAACAATCAGCAGACAGGAGGGTTCCCTCCCAGTTGGGGAACACTTCAGTGGTCCAGGACATTCGACCTCGGACCTTCAGAACTCCATTATCTCACCTTTAGATTAGAATCAATCTAACCATCGTGGCATACACCGAGAACACAGGGGGCTAACACCTTCAACATATTGTCTAGCTATCACCATGGTTAACAGCTAACATGAGAATGCAACAAAAAAAGGTTTTGTGATTTACACATGAAAGAAGTGAAACTATCATGGTATTCTAACAGATGAAAGGCTTAACAGACCATCAATATTTCAATGTATAATTTCAGTTACATCACACTGTAAATTTTTGCTATAAATTCTGTTAGGATTGAGCCCTCCACTACCACCTGATGAAGGACCGATGCTCCGAAAGCTAGTGTGCTTCCAAATAAACCTGTTGGATTATAACCTGGTGTTGTGTGATTTTTAACTTTGTACATCCCAGTCCAACACCGACATCTCCAAATCGTGAATAAATGTTATTATTCACCCTTTCAAAACAAAAAAAAATCATACTACTTGTATTCAGAATTTGCGAAACCCTGGTGTCCAAAGGGATCCTTGTTCACAAATCACTAAAAGCTAACATGTTGATGCAGCAAACACTTTGGAAGGCTTTATAGAATAGAGTCTCAAAGAATGAGTGGTTTCTTCAAAACTTACAAAATTCTTACACAACATGCCATGAGTATAATCTTAAAGATTGGATGTAAATAAGATGCTTTTCATAACCAATGAACCTAGAACTAGGAAACATAATCTCAGAATAAGGAGTAGGTAATAATCTTGGATAATTACGTGATCTACATGCAAGTAGGTTTAAGGTAAATGAGATTAAAGAGGTAACTATGTGGCCTCAAAGATAGGTATGTGAGAAATTAGTTCTGATTCATGGTGTATTGGTACCAGTACTGGGGAAAGGAGCTGTCTGTTTGGGATGAGCTTTGTTTAAACCGTGCTGGGACTGGTGTCATAGCTAGGGTTCTAGATTAGGCTTTAAACTAATTAGTTGGGGAATTCTTCAATTGAAAGGAAGTTTAAATCACGAAATGGAGTGGTGGTGGAGGGTCGTAAAGAACAAATAATAAACTGTGATACAAAGGGGTAAAAAGACGTGCAGAAGAGTCTAGCAAAATTCGAATCCGAATAAATAATGGTTAAATAAAAAGGTTCTTGTAGTTCTTTATCAGGATGCGTGTAACATTTGTGATAAGAAGATAGATGAGTTTATAGCACAAATAGAAACAAATGAGTATGGGTTGATATCAGAGTTACAGGTTGAACAAGACTAAACTTGCTATTCAAGGATATTCGAAGTCTACTCTTCTGAGACAAAGAGTAGAAGTGGGGTAGAGTCACATAGCACTGAAACAGACCTTTCGGTCCAACCAGTCCATGCCGAACATAATCCCAAACTGAATTAGTCCCACCCTCCTGCTCCTGGTCCATATACCTCTAAACCTTTTCTATTCATGCACTTATCCAAATGTCTTTTAAATGTTGTATTGACACACTCATCCACCACTTTCTCAGGAAGTTCATTTCACACTTGAGCCACACTCTGCTTTTAAAAATAAAATTGCCCCTCATGTCTTTATAAATCTCTTTCCTCTCATCCTAAAAATGTGCCCCCTTGTGTTGAAATTCCCCCATCCTAAGGAAAAGACAACTACCAATAACTTTGTCTATACTCATTTTATAAACTTGTATAAGGCCAGACCTCAACCTCCTATCCTCCAGTGAAAAAGGTTCCAGCCTATCCAGCCTTCCTTTTCTTAAATTGAACCCTCCCTAACTGGCAACATTGTGGTAAATCTTTTCTGAACCTTCTCCAGCTTAATATTCGTCCTATAACTGAGTGACCTGAACTGGACACAGTATTTCAGAAGAGGCCTCGCCATTGTCCCGTGCAACCACATCATGGCTTCCCAACTCCTATACTCAGAATTGAGCAATAAACGCAAGCATGCTAAATGCATTTTCAATCACCTTGTCTGCGTGAGAAGCAAACTTTAAAGAATTATGTACCTGCACCTCTAGGTCCCTCTGTTCTGCAACACTACCCGAGGTCCTGCCATTAATTACATAAGCCCTCCCCTTGTTTGTTCTAAAATGCAAGTGATCACAATAATCCAGATTGAACTCCAGCTGCCATTTTTCTGCCATTGATCCATTTGATCAAGATCCCTTTGTAATCTTAGAAAACCTTCTTCAGTGTCTACTATTCCACCAATTTTGATGTCATCCGCAAACTTACTAATCATGCCTTCTGTATTCTCATACAAATCATTTATATAAATGTCAAACAAAAGAAGACCCAGAACTGATTCCTGTGGAACACCACTGCCGACAGGTCTCCAGCCCAAAAAGCAATCCTCCATCACTCTGTCTCCTGTCGTTAAGCCAGTTATGGCAGGCTCACCCTGAACTCCATGTGACCTGACTTGACTGTTTAGTTCACCATGTGGACCTTTGTTGACGGCTTTACTGAAATCCCTGTGAACAAAGTTTACTGCTCTGTAATAGAATAATACAGCACAGAAACAGACCGTTCAATCCAACCAGTCCTTGCTGAACAGAATCCCAAATTTAACTAGTTCTACCTGTTAGCTCCTGACCTTTATCCCTCTGAACCTTTCTTATTCATGTATCTATCCAAACCTTTTTGGTAACGTCCTCAAAAAGTGCAATCAAGTTGTGTGGAGAAAATAGTGTCTCACAAAAACCATTCTGACTATCGCTGATCAATCTTTGCCCCTCAATGTCCATTAATCTTTTAAAATCATCTCCCAACTATTTACCCCCAACTGAAGCCAAATTCATGGGGCTAGTGTTCCCTGATTTCTCCTTACAACCTCTCTTAAACAAAGGTACAACATCAGCCGCCATCCAATCATCAGGCATCTCACCTGTATTTATAGATAATGCAAATATTTCAGCAAGGAGGCTGTCAATTTCCTGCCTTGCTTCCCACACCATTCTAAGATACATTAGATCCTTTATATTCTCGAAGACCTTCATATTCTCAAAGACCTCCAGAACCACCACCTCTATAATGTGAACTGTTTTAAAGCATTATCATTTATTTCTCTGCACTATCTAGTCTCCACTTCTTTTCCATAGTAAAAACTGACGCAAAATATTCATTTAGTATCTCTGTCATCTCCTGAAGTTCAAACACAGATGATCTTGATCTTTAAGGAGCCTAACCCTCCTTCTCTAGTTATCCTCTTACTGTTAATGTATTTGTAGAATCTCTTTGAATTATCATTAACCTTATCTGCCTATGCTGTCTCCTATCCCCTGACCTGATTTCTTTCTTAAGCATGCCCCTATACTCTTAATATTGATTGAGATTTAATTGAACCAAGTTGCCTATATCTTAAAATAAGATTTTATTTTGACTACGACCTCCATATCTTTATTCATCTATTGTTTCTTAATCTTGCCAGCTTTACTCTTAACTCAAACAGGAAAATAATGTCTCTGAACTCTTTATCGTCACACATCAGGAAAGCCTCCCACTTATCAGATGTTCTTTTACCTGAAAATAGTCTACTCCAATCAACTTTTGAAACTTCTAGTCTCATATCATTAAAATTTATTTTACTTCAGTTAAAAACTTTAACTTTTATAGAAGGCTTATCTTTTTCCATAATTCTCTCAGTTTTTTTGAAACTGAGAGAATTATGATGGCTAGACCCAAAGTGTTCCCTCACTTTTACTTCAGTCACCTGCTCTATT
The DNA here is from genome assembly GCF_004010195.1 of Chiloscyllium plagiosum. Classification (NCBI taxonomy): domain Eukaryota; kingdom Metazoa; phylum Chordata; class Chondrichthyes; order Orectolobiformes; family Hemiscylliidae; genus Chiloscyllium; species Chiloscyllium plagiosum. The sequence goes on from NC_057711.1 coordinate 87,533,740, forward strand.
GCCCAAACAAAGGTCTAGTTTAGCTCCTTCTCTCTTAGGAGCAACCACATTGATAAAAATGTCCTTGAACACATTTGACAAATTCTTCACCATCCAAACCTTTAACACTATGGTAGCCCTAGTCACTCTGTGGAAAATTAAAATACCCTATTATTGTAAACTTATGCTTGCATATATCTGCGATTTTACTACACAGTTTCTTAATCTCCTCTGACTACTGGGGAGCTTGTAGTACAATCCATCAAGGTGATCTTTCCTTTCTTATTTCTAATTTCTACCCATTTATTTTCACTAAGCGATTTTTTCAGAAAGTTTGTCTCCCAGTTACAGCAGTAATGTATTCTTTAATCAAAATTGTCACTCCTTTTCTATCTTGCTTTCACATCTAAGACCTGGAATATTGAGCTGCCAGTCCTGTCATCTCTGAGCAACGTTTCTGTAATAGCTATGATTTCCTAATCCCATATTCTTAAACATGCCCTGAGTTCATCAGCCTTGCCTTTAAGACCTTAGCATTGAAATAAAGGCAGTTTAGTTCTTCAGAATTACTACATATTACTACATACTACAGAATGAGTCTTGTCTGTCTTTTCTAACATGATTTAGCCTTGTTAATAAAGGAGTGTATTAGCACACTGGTGGGTACTGATGCAAATTGTGGTGTAAAATAAGTTTGTGTGGAAATAAGGAATAATAAAAGAAAGAGGTCATGCGTGAAAGTCGGAACTGAGAAATGAGAAAGGGATGATCACCTTTTTGGGATTGTATTAAAGACCCCCTAATAGTCAGAGGGAAATTGAGAAACAAATTTGTAAGGAGATCTCAGTTATCTGAAAGAGTAATAGGGTGGTTATGGTAGGGGATTTTAACTTTTCAAACATAGACTGGGACTGCCATAGTGTTAAGGGTTTAGATGGAGAGGAATTTGTGAACAAGAAAATTTTCTGATTCAGTATGTGGATGTACCTACTAGAGAAGGTATAAAAACTTGACCTACTCTTGGGAAATAAAGCAGGGCAGGCTACTGAGGTGTCAGTGGGGGAGCACTTTGGGGCCAGCGACCATAATTCTATTAGTTTTAAAATCGTGATGGAAAAGGATAGACCAGATCTAAAAGTTAAAGTTCTCAATTGGAGAAAGGCCAATTTTGACAGTATTAGGCAAGAAGTTTCAAAAGCTGATTCGCATGTGTTTGCAGCTAAAGGGACAGCTGGAAAATGGGAAGCCTTCAGAAATGCGATAACAAGAATCCAGAGAAAATATATTCCTAATAGGGTGAAAGGAAAGGCTGGTAGATATAGGGAATGCTGGATGACTAAAGAAATTGAGGATTTGGTTAAGAAAAAGGAGGAAGCATATGTCAGGTATAGACAGGATAGATCGAATGAATCCTTAGTGTATAAAGGCAGCAGGAGTATAATTAAGAGGAGGGCAACAAGGAAGATTCTGAGAAGGTAGAACCACCTTTGATTAACAAACGTGGTCAAGAAGAGTGTCCAACAGGAATTCAGCAACAGCAGACTATGGTCCAGTTAGACTAACATCTGTTGTTGGGAAAATGATGCAGTCCATTATTAAAGAGCATCTAGCAAGACATTTTGAAAAGCTTAACGCAACCAAACCGTCAAAATGGCTTTGTGCAAGAGGTGTCACATTTGACAAATTTCTTTATGAAACAGTCAGTTGATAAAGGGGAATTATTAGATTTGCATTTGGATTTTCAGAAGGCAGTCAATAAGGTGCCTAATAAAAGGTTATTGTGCAGGATAGGAGCTCACAGTATTGGGTTAATGTATTAACATGGATTAGGTTTTGGTTAACATACAGAAAGCAGAGAATTGGGATTATAGATTTTTTTTTTTTAGAAAGACTTGACTGGTAGTAACCCACAAGGTAAAAACGATGACTGCTGATGCTGGAAACCAGATTCTGGATTAGTGGTGCTGGAAGAGCACAGCAGTTCAGGCAGCATCCAAGGAGCAGTGAAATCGACGTTTCGGGCAAAAGCCCTTCATCAGGAATACAGACTGAACAATCAGCTCTTCAAATGTGTATTTGCAGGCTGGTGACTTGTGGTCTGTTTTGTAGGTAGTTTTAAGGCAATTTGTTGTTTCAGTTTCAAATTTGATTTCTGTGTATTTTCTTTCAGAGCATATGCTGTTCCATTCTCTTTGTCTATGGAACAAGTGGATTTAGTTATTATATGTGTGATATTTATATATGTAACGTTTGACATGGATCAAGGAATGGTTAAGTCCTACTTGTAAAACCAGGCTTAGTACTTTGCTGGAGAGGACTTATACTGGTCACCAGCGACACTTGCATGTGCGGATATGGAAAGGACAGGCTTGTGGAAACACTGGATTCAGATCAAGAAGTATGGAAGCACACAAAATAATAAGGACTAAATGGTGACAACTAGTGTCCATTATGTTCTCTTTTTACAAGACCATGAAAACAACAGTACTGTTGATACATCTGGTAACCATGATTGTGGAAGGAACTGACTGTGGGTCCCAGTTCGATAAAAAATTGAGATGTCTCTTGCAATCAGCAGTGTGAAACATTATGTTTCATTGTTAACAAATTAATATGCATAAAGGTGAGCACCAGGGGCGTTCTGTCCTTGTTACGGTTGGAGGGGTGGGGTCTGAGGGTGGAGGTGCAGGATGTGGACGAGATGCATTGGAGGGCATCTTTAACCACGTGGGAAGGGAAATTGCCATCTGGTGTGTTCTGTGGTGGAACTGGTCCTCCTGGGAGCAGATATGGTGGAGAAGGAGGAATTGGGAATACGGGATGGCATTTTTGCAAGAGGTAGGGTGGGAAGAGGTGTAATCCAGGTAACCCACAAGGGTCTATTCTAGTACTTATTTACTAACTTATAGTAATGACTTGAGGGGGAAGAGGCAATGTAATGTCCAAATTTGCTAGTGGTACAAGTCCCCCCACCTACACATTGCGATGAGGACGTAAGAAATCTGCAAAGCAATATAGGTTGAATGGGTGAGCTAAATAGGTTAGGCTTTTATTCAATAAAGTTTAGAAGAATAAGCAGTGATCTTATTGAAACGTACAAGACTCTGAAGATGCCTGATGGGGTAAATGTTAAGATGTTTCCACAAGTGGTAGAATTTTTATTTGGAGATATGGTAAGAAGAATCATTTTAAAATTAAGAAAAGAAATTTCTTCCAGAGGTTAGTGCATGTAAAGAATTCTCTACCCCAGAGAACTGTGAAGGCTAGAACACTAAAAGTATTTAAAGAGGAAGTAGATCAATTTTTGAAATATCAGTGAAATAGCTATGTTGAACTGGAACAAAGAGGAGTTAAAGCCTGAAGTGGAGCAACCATAATCTTGTTGAATGGCAGGGAAAGATGAGGAGCCAAATGGTCTACAGCTGCTATTTAGCTTTTATGGCTTTATGCAGCAAAACTTGGACCATGTCAGGCTTGGGGTGACAAGTTGTAAGTAACATTTGCGGACAAAATTGCCAAACAATTGCTATCTCCATGAGAGAATCTAATCCTATTCCCTTGATATATAATGGTGTTCTATCACTGAAGGTCTCACTTTCCATATCTTAGGGGTTACCATTGACCAGACACTGAACTAGACCAACCACATGAAGACTGTGGCTACAAGAGCTGGGCCGTGGCAAGTAACTCCACTCATGTCGGTTTTTAATGTGACCTGCTCGGTGCAGCTCCAAATCTTAAGCTCAACATATCAACCTGCTTGATTTAACATAATTTTGAAAACTAAAATAATTTCATTCATCACTGACCTATTGTGGTAACAACTTGTACCCTTGACAAGATACACTCCACTAATACACTGTCTCAAAAAACTGAACAATACTGGAAATCTGAAACAAAAACAGAAATTGCTGGAAAATCTCAGCAGGTCTAGCAGCATCTGTGGAGAGAAATCAGTTAACATTTCAGATCCAGTGACCCTTATTCAGAATGGGGTTCAGTTCTGTGGAAGTGTTACTGGACCCGAAACATTAACTCTGATTTCTCCACAGATTCTGTCAGACCTGCTGAAATTTTCCAGCATTTTCTGTTTTTGTTTGTCACTAAGTCTCCTCTTTTGCACCATCTTCCAAACCCAATGCCTCTGGCACCTAGAAGGACAAGGGTAGCAGATGGAAGGAAATATCACCACCTGCAGGTTCCCTTTAATGATGCACAACAGCTTGACTTGGAACTGTATTGCCCTTTTTTTTTTGGCCTGATGCTGGATCAAAATCTTGGGACTCCTTAACAGCACTATGGATGTAATTATCTCTCCAGACTGCAGCCGTTCAAGAAGGTAGTTCACCACCACTATCTCAAGGTGGTGGGCAGTGAATGCTGTCCTATTTGGAACTAATCCTTTTCTTTTAAAAAAAACTTCCACCACAATAAGCATTTACCCTGGCAAACCCCCTTATTTTCTTATTTAATAGGTTGTTCTCTTTTTCTTTTAAACTTTAATCTGAATAGGCCATACCAGTTCTGATTCTTCCCATCAGACAAATTCATCATCCCAGGAACCAGTCTTATCAATCTTCTCTGAACCACTTCCACTACATAATGTCCCTTCTCAAGTAAAGTAACTAAAGCTGTACATGGTACACTCAGTTTGGTTTTACCAAAGTTCTGAATAATTTTAGCAATACTTTCCCCTGTTTTTACTCCATCACTTTGCAATAAAGGCCAGTTTTTATTTGCCTTGTTACTTTTATGACTGGATGCTGACTTTTTGTGAGCATATACTTTTGAATTGCAGAATTCTGTAGTCTCAATTTAAATATAATTCTGCTTTTCTATTTTTTTGTGCAAAGGTGGACATTTTTGCCTAGTATATTCCATCTGCCATTTTTGTCAACTCACTTAACCTTTTTATAGCCTTTCAGATTATTTGTGTACTGCTCACAATTTGCTTTTTGACCTATCTTGGTATTCTAGCAAATGTGTCCACCATACAGTTGGTCCTTTATCCAAGTCATCAAAAACAGTTACAGTTTGCTATCCTGAAAATTACCCATTTATCCTTTGTTTATTTTTAGTTAAGTAGTCTTTTTTTAAAAAAAAATGTATACCTCTCTATAATTTGGTATAGTTATGGAAAAGCTTCTTAAACATTACATTGATAATTATTTGCAAAGGACAAAGTCATCTAAAATGGAAAGAAACAGACTGAAATGCTGCTTTCTGTGCTTAATTTGGAGGTGCTGTTGTTGAACCAGGGTGTACAAAGTTAAAAATCACACAATACCAGGTTATAGTCCAACAGGTTTATTTGGAAGCAATAGCTTTCAAAGCGCTGCCTCTTCATTAGTTGGTTGTGGAACAGGACCATAAGACAATTTATAGCAAAAGGGTTACAGTGTCATGGAGCTGTAATGATATACCAAACAAATTTAGAACTTCCAACTTTTAGAATGGGATACGTAAGTTTCAGTTTTTTAATATGTAAATCCCAGAAGTTGTTTTAAGTTTAATTCTCAAGATAGCTTCACCTTTTCTAACAATAGGTGCCATCTGAATTCAGACAATGCAGTAAAAGTGTGAGTTGAAAGCCTGTCTGTGTCCCAGTGTTGAGTCAGACTGGTTCCATTTCTAAAGTGGGACTTAAAGAATCTTCCTTGGATTTATGCAGTTTTTGAACAAAATGAAATGTAATTCTGCAAATAAAAATTCACCCCATAGGCTTACATGTGTGCACGTGCAGTAGAGACAGCGAGTGTGTGCGTGTGAAGTATGTGTATAATTGTGATAAAGTGTAAGCCTGTGAGAGGGTGCGTGCATGGGTGAGAACACAGGGGCGGCATGTGTGCATGTGAGAGAGGGTGTGTGTGCGCGCGCACGTGCTTGTTTTGTGTGAGAGTGTATAGTGCAGTGGGGTCGAACTTGGCTATTAGCCTCTGCTTGGCCACTTTGCATTGTTGCTTGTCCCGAAGTCTGCCTTGAAGGATAGTCACGAAGGTCCAAGGCCAAATGTCCTGGACTGCTGAAGTGTTCCCCAACTAGTGTGTGGTGATCGTTGCTCGGGTGTCCATTCATCCATTGTCATAGCGTCTGCTCGGTCTCGCCAATGTACCATGCCTGAGGGCGTCCTTGCCTGTAGCGTATTACATAGACAACATTGGTCTAGTCAAATTAGGTAAATGAGTACCTGTCACATACAGGGAGGGAGTTGTCCCCATGTGTAATGTTGGTATCCGTCGGCACTCTGAGACATCTTGTAGCAGCTGCCGTAACAGGGTTTTCCAGTGTTGTGGTCAATGTTGTCCTGAAGGCTGTGAAGTTTGCTGCAAACGATGATCGTGCGCTCTCTCTGTCTTGCTCTGTCACGCTCATGTTACCACATTTATAGACACACTCCTTCACCTGCGCACTCACCCATGTTTATGGGGTCAATTTGTACTTGCTGAATTACATTTTATTTTGTTCAAAAATTGCACAAATCCAAGAAAAATTCTGTAAGTCCAACTTTATAAACAGAACCAGTCTGACTCAACACTGGGACACAGACAGGCTTTAAACTCTCACTTTTACTGCATTGTCTGAGCTCAGATGGCACCTATTGTTAGAAAACTGAATCTATCTTGAGAACTTCACTTAAAAGGAGTTCTGGGATTTGCGTGTTTAAATACCAAAACTAGCATATCCAGTTCTAAAAGATGGAAGACTTGATCTGAAATTTGTTTAATATATCATTACAGCTCCATGATGCTGTAACCCTTTTGCTATAAATTCTGTGTCTATTGTCCTGTTCCACAACCACCTGATGAAGAGGCAGCAGCTCGAAAGCTATGCTTCCATTTAAACCTGTTGGACTATAACCTGGTGTTGTGTGATTTTTAAACTTTCTGCTGAAGAGTTTGATTCTACGACTTCCTTTTCAATCAAGCTAACCTTGTATGAGAGGTAGGCCTTCTTGACTGCTCAATGCATTAAATGCGTTATTATCAAAGGAAGTAAAATGGATTTGGGGAATATGGAAAGAGTAGAAGTATTAGAGAAAAAAATTATTTTATTATCTGATTACTAGTATAGGTTTAATTCAGAAATGTGCATAGCTAATTGGATAGCACACTTGGATATTAAAATTATTTTAAAGATAACGATTCATGTAGGAGCGAACCATTAAATATACCATTACAGCTAGGGAAAACCCAGAAAGATCCACTTTGAAATGAGAATGTACTTAGAAAAGGTCATGATGATGAAACAAACATGGTATTAATTGAGCATAGATAAGAAAATGATATAAGCAATACTTTTATAATTAAAAGGAAGACCTGGTTGGAGACATGTCGTCATCACACAGGTGTGAAAATAACAGGAATACTGGAACAATCCAACTGATAAGGGATGGCAAAGGACATTATCATGTGAATATCATTACAAATCAGAAGAAGAGAGCACTCAGAGAAATGAAACCTCCTTATTGTTAACCGAGTTTTGAGAAGATTTGTTGCTCAGCCTATGGTTCTGGATGTCGGTTTGCTTGCTGAGCTGGAAGGTTTGTCTTCGAATGAACCACTTGTGATGTAGCCCACTTTCTATCATTTCCTGTGGTGACATAATTTCCTATGGTGATGTCATTTTCTGTTTTTTTTCTCAGGAGGTGGTAAATGGGATCCAAGTCAATGTGTTTGTTGATAGAGTTCCAGTTGGAATGCCATGCTTCTAGGTATTCTCGTGCGTGTCTCTGTTTGGCTTGTCCTAGGGTGGATGTGTTGTCCCAGTCGAAGTGGTGTCCTTCCTCATCTGCATGTATGTTTCGTCACCATACATGTAGATGAGAAAGGACACCACTTCGACTGGGACAACACATCCACCCTAGGACAAGCCAAACAGAGACACGCATGACAATACCTAGAAGCATGGCATTCCAACTGGAACTCTATCAACAAACACATTGACTTGGATCCCATTTACCACCTCCTGAGAAAAAGAACAGAAAATGACATCACCATAGGAAATTATGTCACCACAGGAAATGATAGAAAGTGGGCTACATCACCAGTGGTTTATTCGGAGGCTCACTGGACTATGGTGACGAAACATCTGAAAACAAACCTTCCAGCTTATTGATAACCTTTTAATAAAGGATTCTTTTAAGAATGACTGAGTATAGGAGAGATGAAAGGACTATCCATAAGAGTATAAAACATCAAATATGAATCAGCTAGCTCAAACCTCACAACTTCATAAAGGAACCTTCACTGAATAATTAGAATTGTGTTAAATGATACAGCATCACATGAAAATGCGTGGAACTTGTATAGAAAGTTAACACCCACATTTGCAAAGCAGGAGAAAGAAGAATAATATATTTTAAAAAACTTTTCAATTTAAAATTCAGAAATATCCAACTCTTGTAATACTTTTTGAAAAGGTATTTTCTCCCACTGGGAAAACACATCTTTGCTTGGGCCTTTTAGATAAAATTTCAACTGTTGATGGATATTCCTGGATGTTCTTGGATATTCTTGAATAGTTAAATATAACATAACTATTTTCTATTAGACTTGGTATTTCATTTTTCAGTTGTTTTTCGCACAACAGCATACTTATTCATTTACTGTATTGCTTATTAATTTATGTTGATGGAGCTGTAAACTGAGTGAATCATCTCATTTAAATTTTTGTTACAACTGAAACAGATCCTGTTCTGTACACTCCTTCAGTGGGGGAGTATATATTCTGGAGAGAGAATTCCCAGATCCTTAAAATATCTGGGAAACTTAACTGGTTAAACCTAAGCACACTATTTGGGGGAAAGGCTAACATTATCAGGCAACTTCTCTTGAACAAAAACCAAAGTTCCTGGAAAAGTTCAACAGTCTGGCAGCATCTGTGATGAGAAATCAGAGTTAATGTTTCTAGTCCGGTGACCCTTCCTCAGAACCCTTGAGGGATGGTTTTGTTAAATACTATACATCCAAGGCATTTGTGGGATTAACTAACTTGAACTCAGTGGAGAGAAGTTATCAAGGAAACACTCCTGATCTAATTTAGATGTAAGTCAAGAGTTAAAAGCTATAATTAACTCCAGATGTGACTTTTTTTTTAGGGGAAAAAAAACTTATGACCCATGTTCCTGGAAGGTATCATTAAGGCCCGATTGTGTAATTATATACCACATGTGGCACCATAGAGAAAATGTATAGAGACTGTATGCTCAAATTTTAGCTATAATTGAGTCTGAAAGGGAATGTTGGCTGTGATTATCTGGGGTCAGACAATGAATAATCTTTCCTCTCCTTTTTCTCCCTCTGCTCCCCATGCACACGTTTAGAGAGACTGAGACAACTCCAGCTGAAGAGGCAACTGAAATGGAAGAACCCCAAGATGCACTTGAAGGCGATACAGAGAACAAGTGAGTTCACTGTTTCTAGATTTCTTTCTACTGCTATGCAGTGTTCATACTTAACTCATCTTCTGAACAGATACAAAATGCTGTGGATGAAAGCAGCAATGTGATTCATTTTTATTCATTCATCTAGACAGTCGTTTTTTTTTTATTCTTTCTTGAGTAGCTCGGGTATTTTTTTGACTACCCCGTCCAGAAGTCCATTCCGTGCACAGATCACCTTGTGTGATCAGTACTTCACTTCTTAATGTATCTTTTTAAAGCTGAAAAGCCCAAGTTTCTTTGCCTTTCTTCAGTCTTTCCTTATGACTCAGACTTAACACTATGGATCAATTTTGGGGTGTTCCTGCATACTGTTTCCAGTACCTGAATGTCTTGGGGACCAGAGCTGGAGACAGTACTCAAAGTATGGTCTGATTGGCACTATACAGTTTGCACATGACTTCATCTGACTTGTGCTCTGCTATTTTGGTTATATAGGTCAGCACTCTATTTACTTTGTTGATTGTGACTCTGCATTGGTTGGACATAGTGTCAAGTCTCCTAAGACTGGTAGGTCTTTTTCAACTTAATCATAGGCTATTTCAACACCGTTTGGAGTACATGTGTCACTGATGTCAAATCAGTTGCTGATAACATTTGTGATCTTGAGCTGTGAAGCCATTAGTTATTGCTGATTATATTTGATTGATTTGAAGTTGCCCGTTTAAAAATAGCTTTCCTTTACTTGCACACCTCCCTTGCATACTCATCTTGTGGAACACGCTGTTTTCCTTGATTTATTGACATGGTGTTACCAGTATATTCTTAGTATTAGTTATATTCTTCTGCACAAAAGATGTCTGACAAGAACAGTTGATTGTTCAGGTCTTTGTCTTGCACACTATCAAGCTTTTCATTCTCAGATGTTCTTAACACATAGGGTTATGTCACTGTCTCTTTCTGTCCACCATCTTTTCTGGCACTTAATGGATGTTGCATTCATGACCATATCCTGGATTAAGTATCATTTAATAATCTCACTACATTAAGGTCTCCTGATGCAATAGAAGCCTTTAATTCTGGAGTTTTTTTTTCTCTCCAATACTTCCAAGCAGTTGTTTCTGCACATCTTTATTGTAGATTTTCCTTCCTTTAGCCTCCAGTATCTGCTTGTTTGATATGAGGTTTGCAGAAAATAGTGTTATTGTATTTGCATCCATCTGTTCTTGGGGGGTTGGAATGGATGAACGAGGATTAAAGAAACTGGGGGTGAGGCCAAACGGCCCATCTGTTTAACTGTTTTGTTTGCCTCGCAGTGATTATTGCAGTCTTTCAAACCAATCTGATTTAGAAGCCCTTAATTCAGTGAGGAGAATAATAAATTTTATCATAAAACAAGTCCATTCTTCCTAGGGGAGAAAGAAACAAAGGACTGCAAGTGTTGGAAATTTGAAGAAAACGAATGTTGGAAATGCCTAGGTCAGGCAGCAATGTGGAGAAGGTTGCCATTTCAGATTAATAATCCTTCATTAGAACTGACCGTTTAAGGGATGAACAGCATTTTAGGCAAGTTCAGAGCCAGGGAAAAGAACAGAAGGGAGAACCTGTGAGAGTAGAAAAGTCATTAAATAATTAAACCGAAGACAATATCATTTTTGACTAACAACATTCTCACATACTTTCAGGAGTTAACCATTACTTTGTCTATATTTTGTTATGTTGTAGGCTGAATGAAGGGGAGCATGAAGCAACGGTAGATGATGGGCCACATGAAATGACTCTGGATGAATGGAAGGCACTTCAGGAACAGACACGCTCCAAAAAGGAATTCAACATCCGCAAACCAGACTCCAGTGTTTTGTCAAAGGCAGTTGTGATCCATAAGTCTAAATATGAAGGGGATGTAAGTGAATTGGATTGTAAAACTGTATCAACAACTGTTGATGTTTATCAAATCATGCAAAGTTTGAAGTCATTGAGCTTAGATTGTAGCTTTGTCAGTGATGTGGTGCTAGGTAGCTATCTGGTCTGCTCATCCTTGACCTTGACCTCCTTTTAAAGTTTGTTGAGTGCTGAATGGAGGCTGCAATATCTCTACAATAGGTAAAGAGAAACCAATGTAAGTAGTTCAGCTTGGTCAGCAAATTGTTTCACTCACTACATTCTCCCAGCAGACCAAGGAGTCCTGGAAATCCAAAGACTGGAGATGAATTGGAAGTTACCAATTTATATTCTTTTTAAAATTATAACTCTTTCTCCTCTCATTAGTCAATATGCCTGTCATGTCAGTGATTACAAACTTTGTTGCTCCTGTATTAGGAACAGAAAGAAGAATCTGATGAGGAAGATCACCATTACTTTAGACGATCAGCAAATGACATCACTTCCAAATTAGACATTAACTTCGGTAGTCTTACACGCCCTGGTCGAGGACGTGGTGGTGCCAGAGGCCGTGGAAGAGCCAAGCGAATTGCTGAAACCAGGCCAGAAGTGCCAGCTGTGGATATGGTAAAGGTGGTCTTTACTTTTTTGGAGTGGGGCATTCAGGAGTGTGCATTAGAGGAAAGGAGGAAAAAAGGTTTTGCATGTGACAGTGTGATGTGATCAAGTAAGGAGAGTAGAATAGCTATCTCTCTTTCCTTACTCATTTGATCTTAACAAAGGATATGTGTGTCAATTCAGTGAATGTTTATATGTTGTGATTATAAAAGAGACAAACTGATACTTTCCTTCTCTGTCTAATAAGAAATGACAACTTTTTTTTGTACTTAGCTTGGTAAAAGAAAAAATACACACTGACTTTCATACACATACAAATTGATTAAAGTAGGAAGATAGATTAACTAATTTAATATCCAGTAAAGGCAAAAGGTATTCAGCTTTGAAGGTTGGAGACTTCGATGACTTTAGGCTGAATTTGGTCATCATTCTGGACTGACTGTCAAGGCAGTTTAATGATCTAGATAATCTGTTTTTCTAGTTACAGCAACTGATAGGTTGAGTTCATGAGAAACGTCTGTGCCTGCAGCACGTGGATAGTCGAAATATATTTGTCAGATTTCAAAAGAGGGAATACACTCAGTCGTTCTTCTGTACCTTATTTACTGATGCAGGTGTTTACCTACACAAAGGGTAGCTGACTTGTCACATGATCCTCCAACTGTTCTGTGACCCAAATATGGTCATGGCTAGTGGATTCTAGTTGCCTGGTTTACATTAGTGGTTTGCATCTCTGCAAGTTCCTTTCACAACCAGAGTCCCATTGTCCAAGTGATGAAGGGCTTTTGCCCAAAGCTCCTTGGATGCTGCCTGAACTGCTGTGCTCTTCCAGCACCACTAATCCAGAATCTGGTTTCCAGCATCTGCAGTCATTGTTTTTACCTCGTCCAAGTGATTAAGCCTAATGACATTCCCTCCCTCTCCTCCCCACACTCCCGCATTCCTACTTCGCCAAAGTACTTGTTCCTGGTGAGGTTTTGCAGACAGGTTGTCTCCATTTTAATGGTTTTGGACTGTAAAAGGTATGGTTATGCAAGTTCACTTTGGGATTTCTGTTCATGTATTGTGATTAATCCAAATCTTAAGGAGATCTTGCACAGACTGACAAAGAAATTATATAATGGAATCAGGCCATTTGTTCCTACTAGCCCATGTGGAAAGTGAAATTAACATGAACAATGATTCTCAATTCATTTACCCAATGTCTTTCCTTCAACTACTCATTCAAATATGTGTGCATGTTAACACTATCTCTGCTTCAATAAATAATGGTACTGTTCCATGACTTTTAAAAATTAATTTACTGGATTTGGACATTGCTGGCATTTATTACCTATCTCACTGCCCATGTGAAAGTGATGTGTGACATTCTTGAAATGCTGTGGTGCATGTGGCACGATATGGTAGAATGAATGATCCTTTGTAATTAAGGATCCTTCTAGGAAGTAGCAAGATAAAATTTCAAATTTCCTTTGAGGGAGAGCAACTCCCATCTGAAACCATTATCCAGAACTACGAGAAGGGCAGTTACAGAAGTGTGAAGGAAGAGTTGTCAAAGTGGGTTTGAGAAAAGTCAGTGATTGAGCAGTGATAGGTACTTAAGTAGATACTTCATAATACTCAACAAAAATGTTTCCACTCAAAAGAAGGAACTCTGTGAGAAGCATGAACAATCTACGATTAACAAGGATAGCCAAGGAGTATAGCCAATCAAAAACTAAGGTATTCAGTGATGGAAATTAGTGCTAGGCCAGAAGTTTGGGAATTTTTTAGCTATGGATGATTAAAGAGCTAATAAAAAAATGGAAATATTCAAAATTTGCAGCAAGAACTTTCTATGGGAATGCAACATGAATAGCCAAAATGAGTGAAACCCTTGGAGAATGCAGCTGTAGAATAAGTAACAGGGAAATGGCACATAATTGAAACCAGTTTTTTGCATTGGGCTTCACGATAGATGACTTATCCATTAACAACGGGATGTTTAATAAGCAAGGTGCCAACAGAGGGAAGAACCCTGTATCAGGAAGGACAAACCATTTGACAAACTAACAGGGCTAAAGTTGCCAGGACATAATGTTCTGTATCCAGCGGTTTTAAAGAAAGCATCAGCAGGAATATTAGATTCATTTGTTGAAATATTCCAGAACTCTCTGAATTCAGGAGGGTTCCAGCAGATTGGAAGACAGCTAAAGTGATGCCCTGTTGAAGAAGGAGAGAAAATCCAGAAAACTATAAGCCAGTTAGTCGAACACTGTTTTGGGAAGTTGCTAGGAGTTAATTACTTTTATGAAAGAACAAAAGATATTTATAAAAGCTTAATGGAATCAAACACAGTCAACATGATTTTGTGTAAGGGAAGTAATATTTGACAAATTTGCTAGAGTTCTCTGAGGATGTAACAAGCAAAGTTGATAGAGGAATCCATGTTCAATCCATTGATGTACACCGTGAACAGAAGTGATTCCAGAATCAAACCTTGTGGGATACCACTGCCACAAGAAACAGCCTTCATCTTGTGATTTTAGTGGGTGGAGGGGGCCAGTCATGATCACGTTACCTAGCTTAGATAGTTGACAATTTATTGTAATTTTGAGTTTGAGCAGCACCAGTTTAGATACGGGATATTATAATGCAAACAAAGGAAATATCTGACTTGTGACAGATGAGAATGCTATACCAATCCCAGAACCATTCTGTAGAATGGAGGAGTAGAGGCAGCACACTCCCAAAGTTCAGTGGTCCTATGTATTCTTATAGTAGTATTTGGTGGTCTCATTATTCCTCAGGGGGAGCTTCCAGTCTTCTCCCAAGATGATCGTTGGCTTACCTCTGGATCATCTTGTCACTTCCTCCCCTCTTGTTACTGTTAATATACCTTTATTTTGGGGCTAGCCATCAATGCTATGCTAATCACCTGTCTAATCCCTTTTGGTCAGTGGCCATGAGTCAGCTACTCGAGTAGCTGTTTTGCACACCACTTCAGGTATGGTCTGACCAAGAACCTGTACTATTGGAGCAAGACATCCCTGCTGTTGTACTTAAATCTCTTTGCTATGAAGACCAATAAACCATTTGGTGCCTTTTTCACCTGCTGCACTTATATGCTTGTTTTCAATGATTTAGTGTACAGGGATACTCAAGTCTCCTTGCACCACCCCCTTTCCAAATCTATTGCCATACAAAGTGAATAACCTCACATTTAACCATATACCTTCTCTGCCATGCATTTGCTGAGTCATTCTAAGTCACACAAGCAATTCTGCATCCTTCTTAGAGCTCCCCTTCCCAACCAACTTTGTGTCATCTGCAAATTTGGAGATATAACATTTAATTCCCTCCTATGATTTAGTACCATATATTGTGAATTGCTGGGGTCCAACACTGAATTTCTGTAGTAGCCCAGTAATCACTGTTTACTACTTGAAAAGGATCTGTTTATTTCTACTGTTTCCTGTCTGCAAACCAGTTCTGACTCCCACTATACATTACCCTCATCTGCTTTAATTTTGCATGCTTATCTTCTATGTGAGAGCTTATCAAATGCCTTCTGAAAGACTAAGTAAACCACATACTGCCTCTCCCTTATATACAATTTGTTATATCCTCAAATTCCAGTAGATTTATTGTGATTTCCCTTTCCTAAATCCACGCTAACTTGTGTCTGAGTGCTCTGCTGTTAAATCTTCTATAATGGACTTCAGCATTTTGCCCACTGCTATACCTTCTGTCTACCTTTTTTTTTTAAAATAGATGTATTATGTTTAACTACTCTCCAATCCATGGGAAATGTTCAAGTCTATAGAATCTTGAAAGATGACCACTATTATCTGGACTAATGTGGCCCTGGGAATATTTTGGCCTCTTATCCCATCAATTTCCCCAATATCATATTCTTACTGGTTTCCTTCGTTCTTCCCTCACTAGACCCTTTCCCCAACTTTTTGTTAAGACATAACAAAAATATATTTAATTGCTATTTTGTCAGCCATCTTTGTTTCCCATTCTAACTTGTTTGTTTCTGTCTGTAAGGGACTTACATTTGTCTTCACCAATCTTTTCTTTTTCACATACCTTGAGTTTTTTACAACCAGTTTGTATGTTCCTCAAAGCTTATTTTTGTATTCCATTTCCACTCTTAATGGAGAGTGTGGTGCTGGAAAAGCACAGCAGGTCAGGCAGCATCCGAGGAGCAGGAGAATCAATGTTTCAGGCATAAGCCCTTCAACAGGAATGCCCAAATCGTCGATTCTCCTGCTTCTTGGATGCTGCCTGACCTGCTGTGCTTTTCCAACGCCACGCTCTCGACTCTGATCTCCAGCATCTGTGATCTTTACTTTCTCCCACTCTCTTAATCCCTTTGTTCCCCCTTTGCTGAAATCTAAATTGCTGTGAATCAGAGTCTGCTGCTAATTGAAATATCCTTTCTTTGGATCTAACACTCCCTAGTTTCCCATGCTAGACAAGGTCAAAACTGTTTATTCCTGTCTGGCACAAAAATAAACAATTGTTGCAGTTGTTCCTTTGCAAAATGTAAAGGTAATTTTGTCTTTCTTTAGACACGGGTAAGTGCTCCCAATCCTGATGACCCAGAGGACTTCCCAGCTCTTGCTTGAAGCAACATTGAAATTTGGTAACTGGCATCAGTCTTGAAGAAAATAAGTTTTGGCACATCAGAAAGAGAGGCTTTTTGCTTCAGTGCGCAATACTGACTACAAGGAGTGGCAGTTGGCTCTCAACTACTGAATTTGGACTTTGCTGTTCACGACTGACTGTGAATAGACTTCACTCAATGCGTGTGGGTGAAAGATGGCATTTCTCCTGAGTTTTCAGCACCTCCCTTTGTGCTTACTTTGTGTGATATTGGCAAATGTCTTAAACTGCTGAAGAGAGGTATATTTGATGTTTAAAAAATGCTATATATTAAAAATATTGAATTGTTTGCTTGATTTGTAATGGTTTCCTGAAAAAGCACACGGGTAAGAGAATGCAGCCTATATTCTGACAAAGATGGTCTATCATTTGGTTATCTGTAAATTTTGAAGTATTGCAGGCATGTTATGGAAATGGTGTATTTGGTGCCTATTCAGCAGAAGCAGCTGCAATTGCAATTTTGAAGCCATGTTAAACATTGCATAAGTCCTTGAACTTGAAAAGTTGCTTATTAGACCACAAATTCAAAAAAAAAATCCTTTTCCCCTAGTGTCAGTTTTTGGAAGCCAAGTGTTAAAATTTGTGAAGTTTGAACTAACTTATGTAAAGGGGAAACACTGCATAATTTGCCTTTTTGGTAAATGATTGTGAAAACTTGATAGAATAAATGCAGATTTGTTGCAAGTTAGTTCTTTTTATCTTCATGTTGCTATACATGGAGCTGAATTCAATATTATTAATGTTTACATTATGGAAGCAGTGAGGGATTGTCATGTAGCACTTTAAGTACAGCAGAGTTACATTACCAAGTATTAGACACACACTATGAAAACATTCAGGGGTTTGTTTTTATAAATGATTACTCCATTGTATGACTGAGTAAAATCATTTACTGGTGCATCTGCTAATTGCTGGTTTGAGTTGTCTTCCCAAAATGCTGAAAGCCAATTGTTACTTTGATACTTAAATTGCAGAGAATGACCCATTTGGCTAAATGAATACACATGTCCTTTGACAGAGGCTGTTAGTCTGTCAGAAGCTCTGATTTCTGACAAAATGGTAATATTCCCCTTTTTAATCTCTGGTCCTGATGTTGGTTGCCTTTTCTAGAATGGCTGAGGACTTTACAGGGTAGTAATAGTTCCAAAAAGCTGTCTTTTCTCTCTCTCTCTCTCTCTTCTCCCCACACCCACCCCACCCCAAGAAAACCTTAAATTTATCAGCTTGAGTCCAGGGTCTCTTCGGTTAATTGCATTTGTTTTTAACTATTGATGAGCTTCCATGTTTGTGGCAGTGCTACAGGAAGAAAACGTGGTGGGTGTTCAGTGAGTGGACTTGTTTAACAAAAACTCATCAAAAACCTAAAACAACAGGAGGCGGACCATTTTTAATCCTCCAGCAAATGGTCTGTCAAATGGCACAGCATGCTCATCTGATAGTGCTTTAATTCAATATTCTGCCTGACTCTCCAACTCAAGAATCCAATATTAATATCTGGTAGTCTTTTAGACATTTTCTAATCAACCTGTTGAAATATTAGATATCCTTGCTGCAGGCAAGACTTGAACCAAAGGCTCCTGGCTCAGCGTAAGGATGCTATGATGCATCCATGCTATGCAAAACAGGCCCTAAACTAGCTTTATACACATTGGTCAATATTGACCAAACTGTAGGCTTATCTTGTAAATAACTTCAAGTAGTTGAGATAGTACCACTGAGTTGCTCGTTGGTGACACTTAAATTTTTACTTGCTCCAGAAGATAGAGCTCTAAGTTTCACAGAATCTTCAGTAATAAAAGATTCCAATCTGAACTCTACAATGGGGTGTTTCTAGGGGGAAGGGAGATGTAGAAATTAGAGTCAACGTTGACAGGTCTAGTAAATTAAAGCCTAGTTAACTTAACAGTCAGGCTCATTTAAGTTTGGACCAACAATTTTCTCCACCTTATTATTGTGACTTGGTGATATTTTTGGCCAGAGGTTCCATGGTCAAGTCTCTCCCTTCCCTTTTGAGGTGTGTCATAACATGCTTGTACAGGTTAATTTATTAATCTACTTCAGATGGGATACATCAAGTATGATGTGCTTTTTTTTTACATTGCAGTGTGCCAAAGAGATGTATGTATTGCTACAATTTAGAGATGCTGGTATTGGACTGGGGTATATAAAGTTAAGTCATAAAACCAGTTTATAGTCCAACAGGTTTTTGGAAGCACTAGCTTTGAGTGCTGCTCCTTAATCAGGTGGACAACCACCTGATGAAGGAGCAGTGCTGTGAAAGCTAGTGCTTCCAATTAAACCTTTCCATTTGCAGTAAACAGATTCTAAATTGTCACAATCTTAGGTCAGTTGTTACATTTTAAAATGATGAATTTTAAATACTTAGTTTGTGTAAAGGTTTTGTTTTTAAGAAAGTAGGGCTATTGAGACAAATGATGGGGTGCTTCCATTGAACCAGTTAGTGTATCTCCCATTTTCAGTTCGAAAGTGGCATTAAAGATATCACAGAATTTCTCATCTTAAAATGAATGCAAATACATAAAATGTTATGTTTATTTCCTGTCAAAAGGTTTATATACTGCATACATTTCTGTACAAAATAAGTTGCTCAACTCTGGCTTTGCAATGCAATTAATTAACATTAAACCAGAGAAAAGATTAATTCCATAGTTAAAAATACCTTTCACCCAAATTAAAAAATGTACACCAGTTATACTGGAGCAGATTCCAGTCAAGACTAAACAGAAGCAAATGCAAATAATTCAACCAGAATTTTAAAAATCTGATTCCTAACATTGTGCAGTACTGTATTGCTTTAACATGAATATACAAAGTTCTGTAACAAGTTAAAAAGTTTCTTACAGTACTGTTCCAGACAAAGTGCACACATCCAATCCACAGCACTAACTGTAGCTAAAAATCCACTCTCAAAGACATTCACTGCAAAAACTGAAAATACAACTTGTTCATGCATATAAAAATATTACCCTTCACCCAAATTTGGGTCAGATTTTTATAATCTTTCCAATAGATTAACAGCACTCTTACTGTTCCAAATCAACTCTACCACACAACAGGTAGAACATTTGTCTAATTACAAGGTCACTTGGCTTTTAAATTTCCTTAAACAATATTTGAAGAAAATTAATAACCATTCATTTAAGAAAATGAATTATTAGTATGTTTATTTTACATGAAGTAATCTTAGTAACAGCTCTCAATACATATTCTCATTAAATGAAAAGTTGTGACTTTAAAGTTTTAGGATTTTGTTTGCTACGGATAGTGTCTAGTGTAGGACAACACTTTTGCTTGGGGTATTTTGCATTCTCATTGATAACATTGCAGGGTTTTTTTTCCAAATGCATAGATGGTGGCTGTTTTTAAAGCATTTAACAGAAATAGCAAACTATTTCAACCAATGAGAATCTCAGTGACAGACATAGATATCTATCTTTAGAATTGAAGGAGGCACCATCTGAATACATAATTCACAAAAAATGATTAAAATTGCAACTTTAAAGTTGAAAGTTTGATTCAGTATAAACTTCAATGTCAAAACTTTCTTCAATAATCTAGTTCCTTCATGATCATTATCTGGAAAATAAAATGGCATGAAGTTTTCACTTCATACCACATTTTGTGTTGTACTTTCTACTTTGGCTATAAGATGGTGTTTAAAGGCTTGGTTTCTGCTTCACAGCTCAGGTACAATGCATTATGCAACAGGACAGTAAACACTTGCATTAAAACTTTCTTAATGTTCTTTACAGTTTCTTTAGTACATCAGGTTGCAAAGATCCATTATTACCATTACTTGTTATGTTATGGACAGGAAGTTCTCAAGGTGGAATGGCAGGGGAGTTCAAGGTCAGGACTGTCATTTTGCAGAATTCTTCTGGTGATGCGAAGGTGCTGCTCTGGAATAAATTCCTAGTTCAGTATGAGAAAATCTTGTTCTCCAGCTTCCTCAACAAATGTTCAAGGTATCACTTCAAAGTGTGAATGTTAACGGAGCAATGGTACTTTAGTGCTAATAGTAGAGTGACTTTAAAAACAGATATAATAAATTAGTGCATAATAAAAAACAATAGTTAGGGTGCATTTTATACAGAATCAGTTCATTCAAGAAATTAACCCAGGCACCACTAAATGGGGGGGGAATAATATGGGTGAAATCAAATCAAAAACATTTATGGTAGTTCTTATCAACCTTTTCACCCAATGATAGATAAAGTGAAATGAAAGGTTTAATGTGACGTATCCTTTAGTCAAGTGGATTCATTGCTTAGTTTTAGCCATGCCAATTGAGAGGGGTACATTACCTTGACAAACCAAAACCAATTTAATTTCTGCATTTCAAACCTTTAAGTACTTAATCTCAAAATTAACTTTCAGCAAGTTGCGATCTAAACCAGCAACTGAATTACATCTGTTTTCATATTTACAAAATAAAGTGGTGCAAAAGTATATTTTAAACATTTGATTCCACTTTGTCTCCATCCTTCAGGGAAGCTTAAAAATGTAATGCCTTTCAATATTATTCTAAAAGTTGACACTAGAGGTAAAACTAGGGAATAAAACAAAGACCGAAGCAATGTGTACTTGCACCTCTAAAATTTAATGAAACAGGTCAAAAGAAATCAATATTTTCCAGTACAAACATTTCTTATGAAGTTACAGATATACTTGTTGAATATGTAGGCTAGTTGTTGGATTTCACAATTTTGCCTTAAATGCAGAAAACATGAATGCTCTTAACAAAACCTTCATGCACAAGAATATTTAGATGATTTTATAAATTTGTTGTTAAAATATTTACATTTTCTGAAAATTATGGAAAAGTTTGTACTAGAGTGGGGGCATTAAATGTAAAGACCTGGGCATGGTCACTTTACATGGAAGGTTGTGTTTATTGTGAAAGCAATGATCATGCACACACAAGAACAAAATGTCAGCCAACTGATATCACCAACCCTGTTTGCATAACTGCCATTTTGTTATTTAGACAAGGAAGTGGATCATTCCTTCAATACTGGAGGAAAGGAACAGACAGTAGATGCAGCCTACTGCATCTACTAGGAGGGGCCCTACCGAGGCAGTGGCGAGGCCTGGGTGAATAAAGAGGAGTGATGGAGGTGACTACCTACCATATGGAGAGGAAGATTCTCTGTCAGCCCCAGCTGCCACATCCATCTCACCCCAAGTCTGGTTGCACATGTGCTACAGCACATGTGCAAGCAGACACTTCGTGCAGCCCATTGCAGCCAGCTGATGTCAAGCTGCACGAAGTGTCTGTGCCATTTTAGCATTACAATCATTTTGAATGTGGCACATCATTTAAACAGATGTAAGCAGGACACCTTTTCAAAATGTTAAAAACTAAAAAAAAGTGTTAAGGAGAAATAGACTTGACAAAAAAGTATTTACTGGATTACAGCAGAGGACCTAGTTGGAGAGATCAGCTGGAATAGCAGAAAAAGATTAGGGAAACAACTTGAAATATCTCCAAACAAGCAAGCAGGGACTTATAGAGCAGGAGATTGAATACTCAAGAACCCATTATCTGTTTTAAAAATAAAATCAGGACTGGGAAATTATATAGTTAACTAGTTTAATTAATAATATTTCAGTATGAAAACCAGACATTCAGGTAGCAATATTGACATTCTAATATTATTCTAGTTGATTTGTGGTGATATATAATGAATGTGAGGAATGAACATATTTTGCAAAATTTCCTTCAGCAGATTGTTCTTGGCCCTAAGCTCGTAGCATTTCTGGATGTGGTATTGAGAAATCATACAATCCCTACAGTGTGGAAACAGGCCATTTGGCCCAACAAATCCACACTGACCCTCTGAAGTGTATCCCACTCCTACTCTATACTCTACACTCTACATTTACCCCTGACTAATGCATCTAACCTACACTTCCCTGAACACTATGGGCAATTTAGCATAGCTAATCCACTGAGCCTGCACATCTTTGAACTGTGGGGAGGAGGAAACCCACACGTACACAGGTAGAATGTGCAAACTCCACAGATAGTCCCCCCAGGCTGGAATCAAACCCGGGTCCCTGACACAGACAGCAGTGCTAACCACTGAGCCATCCTGCTGCCCCAATGAGGTGGACCAAATGGGCTAGGGGAAACAGTTGGTTAAGAATTTACTGTATCAGAAGTTTTAAATTAGCAATGGCAAACTGCAAGAACTTCTAACTTCCTAGATGACTAATTTCTTCTTAATCCACTGAAATCTACCTACAGTAAAATGGAATTGAAGATGAAATCATAACAAAATGATCTTGAGAGAAGTTCTGGGTAGAGGTGAAATACATCAAGCACGAAAGAACCAAAGCCACTGCTCCTTGAAAGAGGATAGAGAGCATGACAAACCCTTTTTTGTTTTGTTTTATGATGTATGTCAAGTTAATTTTTTAGGCGAGAACCTGGCTAATAATAAATTGAGAGAAGTAAAGAAGAAAATACAACTAGTAAAGAGTCAGTCTAAAAATATGGCAGATAACAAAGAGAACATAAAAATCATGTAACACAAAGATCAAATGGATAGTAAAAGGTAGAGTGGGGCCTAATGGAGACGAAATGGATGATAGATGCTTGGAGGTTTTTGGACAACGCTAAAATATTTGAGTACTTTGCATCGGTGCTAACAACCGGAAGCGGCAGGGACAGGCCACTATAAATGCCGGAGGAAACACCACAGAAGCGCTTCACAGGAGGCTCCCAAGCACTGAGGATGTCACCTAGACAGGGGACGAAACGTTTGCAACAAAAATTTCCAGCTCTGCAAACAGAACCACAACAACGAGCACCCGAGCTACAAATCTTCACCCAAACTTTGAACAAAATATCAGTTGAAGCAGAGATAAAGAATAAAGTGAAAATTGATGGAAAGATATTCTGGAAAAACTGGCTATTATAACTGATCAGGTTTGTAAGATATGTTTTGCATTGCTTATTAAACACAAGTTTAATAGTCATGTGACTATTCCAAACTGACTTTATAACTAGCTTTGCTGAGCTAGCTGCTTCACAAGTTACTTTCACATATAGGAGTTAACAGCATGGACAGCTGTGACAAACAAGACTTGCCAAGTCCAAATGGTTGGAGCAGAAGGAAAATGCGGAGAGCAAAACAATAGCAGTTGGTGTGTTGAACAGCACAAACAGGCTGTAGTTTATGAGCAGAAGGCCTACCATAACCTTCCAATCTTGCCAACATATGGGGGAATTGTCAGAGGATTAGAAAGTACCAATGTGCTGATCTTATTCATGAAAGAATGCTAGGATAGTCATACTAACTACAGACCAGTCACTTTAACATCAGTGGTTGGTAACATTTTAGAAACAATAAATTGGGGAAAAATAAACAGGCACATGCAAAGCTTTTAGTTAATTAAAAATCGCCAATACAGGTCTGTAAATGTCACATCACGCTTGAGTAATCCAAATGAATTTTCCAAAGTACTAACTGAGAAGGATATTGAAGGGAATTTAATGGATGTTGTCTAAATGCTTTGTACAAAAGCATTTGACAAAGGCTGGTTATCAAAACTGAGGCCTGTGCCATAATGTCAGCTTAATGGAGCAGTTATATCTAGAGCACAGTAATTCTAATCGACAATTTACAAAATATGGTTTTCATGTTCTGCATCCCTACCAAACCCATGCAGACCTTTTTGTCTATCTTAATATTTCAGTGCTTTCATGATTTGATGTTAGTTCAAAGAACTGAGTGAAGGAAAGCAGCTATATTTCCAATCAGGATGATGGGCAGCTTGGAGGGCAACTTGCAGTTGGTGCTGTTCCTATATATCTGTTGACCGTCCCAAGTGTTAGGGGTCAGAAGTTTGGAAGTTGTGACAAAAAAACTTAGTTTTAGTGCATCTTGTACGTGGGACATACTGCTGCCAGTGTGTTTCAGTGGTAAAGGGAGTGTGTGCAGAACAGGGTGAATGGGATGCTATTCTTTAGGGAGTCAGGTGATGAGTTAACTTGCTTCAGAATTCCTAGCCACTGACCTGCTCTTGTAGCTGCAATATTTATATCGTTGATCCAGTTCGGTTTCTGATCAATGGTAGCCTTCGGGACATTTTTGTTTAATGTTTGTTCACAGGATGTGTGTGCTATTGCCAAGGCCATTAATTTTTACCATCCCCAATTGGCCTGGAGAAGGTGGTATTGAACTGCCATATTATATTGCAGTCCTTGATGCGTAGGAACACTTGTTGGCAAGAGTTTAATTTTGAACCAGATGGTAGGGAATTCAGGGACAGTAATTCCATTGAATATCAGTGATCTGTCTGATTCTCTGCAGTTTTTAGTAGGTGAGAGAGAGCAGGTCATAAAAAAATGCATTAGGAGAGTAGGATAAAAGTAGAAGCCTGGAGAGATAATAGGAGAATGGTGGAGAACTGCAATATAGCACGTGTACTACAGCTGCAGGAAGAGAGCATAAACACTGAAGGCAGAAAAGTTCACTGCTTAGTGTATACATTTAAATTAAACCACAAAGAAGAATATATTTGAGCTTGAATGTATTCTCCAAATAATTTACAATAATGAACGAGTGTAATAATATACTGCTGGCTTTTTTCTATACAGGAATTGCCACAGTATACAGTATCCATTTCCTTCTTTCCAACAATATTAAAAAAGTATTTCATTGTGATAGTACTTGACAACATTGCTTTCACTCTTCGATATAAAATAGACCAAAAAACCAACCTGTTACAGTCATATTTTTAAAAACAAATATGCTTAGTTTTATCCAGGTTCCTACATTGCCAATATAAGCAGATAATCGAGAATCCACTTCATATTTCATGATATCAGCTAATAGTTTTAAAACTAATATTAATTTTTCACTTATACTAAATCTATTATTCCCTTGGACAATATAAAAGTATATTAAGATGCTTTTTAAAAAATATACCCACAGAAATTCTCTTTACCTCAGATTATTGTTTGCAGCCATGGATCTGGTTGTCCGCTTGCTCGTAGGGCTTAGACCAGGAACAGCACATGGATTTGAAGGCTTGCAACTCTGTGTGCTAGACTGCAGTATTATTCTATATTTGCATGTAGTTAAATTGGAACAGAAATAAAGTAAGTATTTAAAAAGGCCACCAAATTAGCAATTTGCTTCAGTTAAACCGACCTGATCATTTTTACAGTTCATGCCTGACAGTGAAACAGTTATGTTGCTTATAATTTGCTGTTACTTGTGGGTTTGATAAAAAGATTCAACTTGTATTTCTCAGTTTAATAATAATAGGGTCACATTGAATGCAATTATGAATCACAACGTAATCGGATGTGAAATTAAGTGATTATTAAACACAGCAGACCAATGCAGATGTTCAAAACATTTTAAGGATATCTTAATTACATACTCAGGTGAGAACACACCATCTACATGTTTATCTCCAAGGCATGCACTGTCCTGACTTGGAACTATATTAACTATTTTGTCATTTTGTATATGTTTTAGGATTTATTGGCAACCGAACATACACTTCCCTCAGTTCCTCTTTATAGTTTGCATGCTTCTGGTACTAAAATGAAATGACTTATCAGGAAGCTTTGCCCCTCTTCCTCCTCTCACCTTTTATGAATAGTACTGACCATGTTGGGAAAAAAAAATCTACATTTGAAAAGGGGATGAATAAACTTGCAATTATGTTGTACTTTCATAACAAATATATTTCACAGAACTTCAGTCAAGAAAGTATTTTAGCAAAGTAGAAAATCCAGCAACCAGTTTGCACATATCAACATACCACAACAGGAATGATAAACAATAAATAATTGAAATTGTAATTTATTAAATGTAAATAAATAAACCATCTCCCTCCAACCCAAACTATGATTTTATTCAAAAGTGCCATGGGATCTTTTTAGAAAATGCTGGCTGAACATCTCAATGAAGGGCACCTCAGATTGTGCATTTGGAATGTTTAGAGAAACATGGGGAAAACTTTTCACCGAGAGGGTGTTGGGTACCTGGAACACTGCCAGTGAAGGTGATGGAAGCAGGCACATTAGCAGCATTTAAGGTATACATTGGTAGACACATGCAAGTGAGGAGAATGGAGGGATAGAAATCACACACGAGCAATAAGTAATGAGTCTAAGATGTAGGAATTGGCACTGGATTGGTGGGTTGAAGGGCTGTATTGAATTGCATTGTATCATTCTGTCCTGTAGTGTTCTGTTCTATCTTATGTTTTATTACTACATTGAAAAAGATCATTTACAATTATAGGCTTATGTTCTGTCAACCTATGTCCTTTTAATTTTGAGGCATGACTGCTACTTTAGAGCAAAAT
The DNA here is from genome assembly GCF_004010195.1 of Chiloscyllium plagiosum. Lineage (NCBI taxonomy): Eukaryota > Metazoa > Chordata > Chondrichthyes > Orectolobiformes > Hemiscylliidae > Chiloscyllium > Chiloscyllium plagiosum. The sequence goes on from NC_057711.1 coordinate 87,560,606, forward strand.
CTGACATAAAAGATGTTTTATGTTGACTGTTCCCCCTCCATTTCTTTTTCCTTCTCTTCAACACAAACCTGTTACTATGTTTTCTAATGTTTTGAAAATGTGACATTTAACTGGCTGTCAACAAGTCATTATTACACCTAAACAAACTGATGACTACATTATAATGCTATTTATATTTGGATTTGCTTTAAACAGTCCTTTGAAGTGTGACTGTTAGTAAAATTAATTCCAAACCAAATGTCAGATAAAGGATAGACAATCTCCATAAAGTTTATTTAAAAAAATGATTTTTTATTAAACTCCAAAATTAAGTAGAAGTACTTTAATGAGATTAAGCTTCAAGACAAGATGCCAATAAATTCTAGATTATTTCTGAACAGGCTTCAATTTAAATACGGTGCTCATCTTAGTGGCCGGAGGCTCAGGTGAGAACACACCATCTACATGTTTACCTCCAAGGCATGCACTGTCCTGACTTGGAACTAAATTAATTATTTTGTCATTGTTACTGGGTCAGAGTCCTAGAACTCCCAGACACCACAATTGTGTAGCTACCCTCATGGGTGGCAGTTGTTCAAGAATTGGTTCACAAGAGCATTTCGAGGTGAGCAATAAATACTGCCCTAGCTAGCAATATTAACATCCCATAAAAGGTAATTGATTGATTTAATTTATGTTCCACTTAGAATCAGAACCAGAATAAAGAGGCCTTCTGGCCAGTTGAATCTACACAAAAACCATGCCATGTCAACACTAGCCTCACTTTCCAGCACTTGGCCCATAGCCTTAAGTGTAATGACATCAAGTCATTATTTCAATGCCTTATTGAAATTCTGCCTTATTTCAATAATTCAAGTAATTTTTAAAAAGGGTTGTGAGCTTTTCCATCTCTACTAATCTCCCAGGCAGTGCATTCCAGATTCCCACACCCTTAGTGTGCAAGTTGTTTTTGCTCAAATCACCTCTAAATGTCTTTCTAAGCTTACAATTCTATCCCCTTATTGACCCAGGTGAATAGCTGCTTTCTATCCATCCTGTCAATGTCCCTCAATCAGTTCCCCTCTCAGTTCCAAGGAAAACAACCAATGCTTATCCAATCTCTGCAAATATGAAATGTTCACCAGGCAGCATCCTGGTGACTCCCCTTTGTACCCCCTCCAGTTGAATTACACTTTTCCAACAGTGTTATGACCAGAACTGCACACAGTACTCCAGCTTTGGCCCAAAGTTTTGTACAGCTCCCTGCTGTAACCCCCCTGCTCTTATAATCTATGCCATGACTAATGATGGCAAGTGTCTCAAATGCCTTAACTACCCTATTAATCTGTCTTGCTACCTTCAGGGATCTATAGACAAGCACCCCAAGATCTTTCTGTTCCTCTGAAGTTGCTCCTATCCTGTCATTCATGGTGTACTCCCTTATCTTGTAACTTCTTCCAAAGCGCATCATGTCACACTTTTCAGGGTTAAATTCCATCTGCCACTGATCTACCCATCTGACCAATCAAACTACATTCTCCTGTAACCCAGTCACCTTCCTTATTATCAGCCACCCAGCTATTCGTTGTGTCATCTGCAAACACACTTATCCATCGATCCCACATTCGTATCTACAAATGTCATGAATAAGGGACCCAGCACAAACAGCCTTCTACCACCACTTGGTTTCCTTTCACTAAGCCAGTTTTGGATACAACTTGCCAAATTATCCTAAATCCCATGTGCTTTTATCTTCTTTATCAGTCTCCCATGTGGGACCTTGTCAAAAGGCTTTGCTGAAATTCATAAAATTACATCAACCGCACTATGCTCATTTACACAACTGGTCACCATCTTTTTAAAAAAAAATCAAATTTGTCAGGCATGACCTCCCTCAGACAAAGCCATGCTACCTCTGATCAAACCTTGTCTCTTAAGTAGAGATCAACTTTCTCCTTCAGAATTTTCTGTAATAGTTTTCCTACCACAGATGCAAGACCAATGGTCTGTAATTCACCGGTTTATCTCTACCATCATTCCCGAAAAGTGGAACCACATTAGCTGTCCTCTGGTTTTCTGATACCTCCTGTGGCCAGTGAGAAATTAAATGTTTGCATCAGTGCTCCTGTAATTTCTTCCCTCATCTCCCACAGAAGTCTGGAATACAACACATCTAGATGTGAGAAGTCATCCCTCTAAGCTTGTCTCTAGTACCTCATCGTCAATGTCAATCTGTTCAAGAACCTTACAGTCCCTCTCTCTGAATTCTGTATCTATATCCTCCCTTCTCCCAAGCAAAGGCAGGTGTGAAGTGTTCATTTTAATACCCTACCAATTTCCTCTTGTTCCCCATACAGATTGCCTCCTTGGTCTATTATGGGCCCTACTCTTACCCTGGTTATCCTCTTTCCCCTTCATATTTTTCATGGTCTCAATTTGCTCTCCAGTTGCTTTCTGGAGATTCCCCTCTTGATTGATTGGCTCCCTTGTACCTGTTAAAAGACACTTTCTTCTTGCCAATCCTGAATATTCCTAGATAGCCGAAGTTCTCTGGGCCTGATACTCTTACTTTTCACTCTAAAGGGAACCTGTTGGGCCTGTACTCTAATTCTTTTTTGAGAGTTTTTCACACCACCTAATGTCCTGTTGTAGATTTACCCTGAAATAGCTGTTCTCGTTCTACTTTGGCAAGATTCTGCCTTATTTCAATAAAACCTGCCTTCGTCCGATCCAAAAACGTTTCTTTGCAGACCATTTTTTTTCCTTTTCCTTAAGTTAAAGCGTAGTTGTGTGATCTAGGTAATATTATTCCATAAATATCATTGTATCTAGTAAGTTATGAATATCGTTAACAAAGTTGATAAATAATAAGACCACACACATCTCAGTACCATTGCATCAATACACTTCCTTGTAATTTACTTTCTATCCAATAATTGCAGTCCTTCCAAATCCAACAATGGATGATGGCAGACGATTAAAGATTGAAGGAGACAAATAGTCCCATAATAATGCTGGAGGATTCCAACACATCAGAGCAATGACAAGGCTGAAACACAGTAATCAACCCTAGGTAGAAGGGTCAAGTGGATAATTCATTCCCATATTCTCCAGCATTACAAAGATGACAACTTTTGGACAACTTAATACACTCAAAATATCACAAAAAACACCTGAAGGGACTGGATACAACAATGACCATGTGCCCTGACAATATCCCAGAAGCAATACTGGAGATTAGTGTGCATGAACTAACTGCATCCCAGATCAAGCTGTTCCACTACAGCTGCAATAATGGCATCTACCTGACAATGTGGAAAATCACCATGATGTGGCCTCTCCACAAAAAACAACTCAGGTCAAATTCAAGCTGGTCAATTACTGTTAGATCAGTGTATTTTTGATAATCAACCAAGTGATGGAAAGAGTCATCAAGAGTGTTTATATGTGACACTTATTCAGCAATAACCTGCTGACTGTTGCAGAGTTTGATTCTATAGGGTCACAAAGCTCCAGGCTTCACTAAAGTGTGGCCCAAATAGGAGTAAAAGGAGCTATATTCCAGAGGTGAAATTAGAATGACTGCCCTGAACAACAGCATCCTGCAAGAACTCCATCCCCTTCTCCCAATTCCTCTGGCGCGGCTGCTTAGAGGGAGAGACATTCCGCTCCCAAACATCCCAGGTGTCCATCTATTTTGAACAAGTGCTTTTCCTCCCTCTGTCATCTGGACAGCCCTCTGCCGCACCACCTCCATTCCCCATTCCACTGCTCTAAACCGCCCACTTCTCCAAACGCAATAAAGACAGAGGCCCCTTGTCCTTACCTACCACCCCAGCAGACTTTGCATCCAAAGCATCATCCTTAAATACTTCCGCCAACCGCAATTAGACCCCACCAGCAAGAACATCTTCCCCTGCCTCTCTGCCTTCCATAAGGACCATTCCCACAGACAGTCCTTGGTGTGCGCCACTCTCCCTAACGACTTCCCTGAACCCCCAGGTGCCTTCCCCTGCAACTGGAAAAGATGCAAAACCTGCCAGTACACCACCCCCCCTCACCTACATCCAGGGCTCTAAGCGGTCCTTCCGGAGAGACAGAGGCTCACCTGCATTTCCTCCAACCTCGTTTACTGCATTAGGTGCTCTCAGCATGGTAGAGAGTCTTCCCTACATCGTGAATTGTTCGCTGAGCATTGCAGCCAGGCCCACAGGGGCCAACTGGACTCCTCCCAGTCACAGCGCATTTTAAATTTCCTTTCCCATTCCCTTTCCAGCATAACCATCCTTGACTTCCTCCATTGCCAGAATGAACCAAATTGCAAATTGGAGAAACAACATCTCATCTTCCACCTGGGCAGCCTCCAGCCCAGGAGGACACAAGAGTTCTCCAATTTCAAATAACCTCCCTTCCAGCCCCTTCCCCCTCTCTGCCACCAACTGGACTCATTCCTTCCATTTGCCAACCGGGTCGTACCGTCTACGTGTCTTCACCTATTCCCACTTCACCACCCTGTCCCTACCACCCCCTTTAACTGCAGCTCCCCATACACCAGTCCTGAAGAATGGTTACATCTGAAACATTGACTTCTCTACCTCCTGATGCTGCCTAGCTTGTTGTGTTCTTCCAGCCTCCTGCCTGTCTACTCAACATCAATGCAATATCTAATAAAGTTTGGCACCAAACAGTCCTGGTAAAGCTGAATTCAATGGGAATCAGGGCAAAATTCACCACTGGCTGGAGTCATAGCAAGAACAAATGAAGATGATTGTGGTTGCTGGATGCAAATCTCCTTATCTGGATGGATGTTATTCAAACAAGAAACTTGACAACATCGAGGACAAAGCAGCCCACTTGATCGCCACTTCAGCAATCAATTTGATCACTCATTCCCTCCATCACAAGCACACTGTGGCAGCATGAACCGTTTAAAGTATGGGCAATATAGGAATTCCCCATGGCTTATTCCAAACCAATGAATTCTATGATCTAGATGGAGAAGGATAACTCCACAGCATGTTCCCCTCCAGGCCCCTCTCAAAAATAGAGAAGGTCAATACAGGAGACTACTATTAACAGTTTTGAGAAGAAGATTTGTAGCTCAGGTTGGAGGTTCCAGATGTAAGTTTGCTCGCTGAGCTGGAAGGCTCATTTTCAGACATCGTCATGATACCATTAGGAGGAGGAAAACATGATACCATTAGGAGGAGGCCATTCCTAGATGTCTCAGTAGAGCGAACAGCCAATGGGGAACTTCAAAACATACAGACTAAATACTGAACTACAGAAGCAATCATCCCAACACCTGCAAATGAAGCTGCATTAAAACATTATTTCAATGAACCACCACACACTGCAGCGCAGAGGAAAATCACCAATACAGCATATTCAGAAAGAATGAGTACCCAATGAACGCAGTCAGCCGATTTCTCAGCAACAAACCCAAACAAGCAGACAAAACGCGTCCAGAAACCAGAGCAACTTTCCCCTACAAAGACAGCTCGGAAATGACTACCAGACTACTCAGACCTTTTGGCATCATGGTAGCCCACAAATCCACCAACACACTAATACAGCAGCTAATGAACTTGAAAGACCCCATACAGACCACAAGCAAAACACCTTGCAAGAACTGTAATAAACAGTACATTAGACAAACAGGCAGAACATTAACCACCAGGATAAATGAACACCAACTAGCCACAAAAAGACATGACCCCCTCTCACTAGTATCCTTATATACAGATGAAGGAGGACACCACTTCGACTGGAACAACACATCCATCCTAGGACAAGCCAAACAGGGACATGTACAAGAATTCCTATAGGAATAGCATTCCAACTGAACTCTATCAACAAACATATTGACTTAGGACCCATTTACCAACCTCAAGAACAGGAACTGACATCACCAATGCAAGGAAACCCAAACACAAATAGAAAGTAGGTCACTAACACCAGTGCTTCACCAGAGGCTCACTGATGATGTTACCTAGTATGGTGACAAGACATCTGAAAGTGAACCTTCTAGATCGGTGAGCAAACTTTCACCCACAACTATTAAGACCATTGTGCCTGCGCTCACTCTTTAAAAATCAGCATCATCGTGTAGTGACAACCTCCTTATCTTTGCCTGTTAGTTTTATCTAAATAATTATCCAATGCTCACTTGAATATCTCAAATGAAACACATCACCCTGATGCAGAACAATATTGCTGCTCCTTTAGTGTCACTGGAAAAAATCCTGAAATGCCCTTTATACCTACAATATGGACATATCTCCAGTAAATTGCCTAAATAGTTCAAAAGAGTGGTTCGCCACATGTTTGCACCTTTTCTGGGGCAATTAGGAACAGCATAAGTGGCAAATCACCTTTACCAATGATTGCCCTTTGGAAGATGATGGTGATCTACCTTCTTAAATATTGCAGTTAATCTGCTGTAGGCATACCCATAGCGCTGCAAGGAAATGTTGAGATTTCAATCTAATAATAGTAAATTAGTAGTTAGTTCCAAGTCAGGATGCTATGTGGATAGAAGAGAAACTTGCAAGTAGGTGTTTTCACATACGGATTGCTCGTCTTTCAAAGTTGTAGGTCACAAGTTTGGAAGGTGCTTTGGAAGGAGGCTTGGCAAGTTGCTGCAGTGCATCTTATAGATGGCACACCACCATTATTGTGTATTGGCTGCTGGTAGTGTGCATCATTGAGGAAAGGGCTATTTATCAACTCACTCTTCCCTCATTAGTTGTTTAACTGTCAACACCATTTACGAACAGTGTAGCAGAAATGCAGTGTTTCATCTGATCCACCAGCTGTGGGATGTATAGCTGTCTATCACTTGCTGTCTTGCCTGTGTATATTCTTACATTGCAGAGAATAACAAATTAAAATAATATGACCACGTTAAACAAAGGCAATTATAATGTGATAAGCATAATGAAATTCCATATTTAGAAGTGGTCAATTGCAACATAGTAAGAAACAGACACCTACCTGAATGCCTGCGATGATGACCTGGTGTGCATTTTATTTTCTTCCAATCTGAAATGGGTAATGCAAAATCAATTCGACAGGTGAACAAGTGGCAAGTCAACTATTACACAATTTGCTGACAACAGAAATGCCTGATCTATACAATTTATAAAACAGGACAGAGAATATATTGCCTTAAAATAGAATAAGACAAGCACTTAAATGTATGATTGTCTTATGTACATGGGGAATTTAAAAGGAATCAAATTTCTTGTTTAAGAACCAATACATAGAGTGAAACTAGCTTGTCATTGAAACAAACATGGAGAAGTTCAGGTATGTCGAAAGCAGCTGTGGAGCAAGGGATTTGAAACAGTTAATGTTTCAAATCCCATATGACTACCCTTCAGAAGCCATTGATACATTCTGAACTGTTGAGAGAAACAATTTTCTATAACTTTCTGGAAAGGTTTTGATTTCATACTAAAACTGAATACTAGGTCAATAAATTGCAGATTATAGGGCTGCATGTGAGAAAAGCTGCGATGGAGGATTATGGTACTGGAATTGGAAGGCATGTAGAGGTTGTGGAAAATATGATCAAGTGAAACAAATTACTTGAAGGGACATAGCACAAAAAGAGTTATTGCAGCCTGAACAAAAAGTAGAAAAGCTGCAGGATATGACGAATGTATCATATAAACATGCAAAGCAGCAAAGAGACACTATTTGGCCCCTCAAGTCTGTTTCACTATTCAATAAAATAATGGCTAATTGACAAATGGAATTGAAAACACAAACCAATGAAATGCTGATAGCCTTCGATTCCCCTGCCATACAAGAATCTATCCACCACTGATTTAAAAATATTCAATTATCCCACTTAGTCCACTCCCCTCCCCCTGCCTTCTGAGACAAAGAATACCAAAGTTGCACAACTTCAGAAAAAAAAGGTTTGCACCAGTAAGAGTTATAAATTCTATTAATTTGTAAAGGTTAATAACATTTCAAGTGAAAATTGGAGCTGTATGATCAATGGACTGTACAGATTGAAAACTTGGTAGCAAGTGGAGGGGAAAAAAAAAGACAGTAGTTTGCAAGACTGTAGGCAATGGGCAAGACTGAAGATTTGTTTGAAAAGTTTAGTACTATATTCTGAGCTGTAGTTTAATTTGTACCCAATTTTTGCTTCAGAATGGCAGTGTCACTTAGGGCTACAGAATCAGGTCATAAACATCACAGGAAGCCTTTCAGCCCTTGCATAAAACAATCCATCAGTCCCATTTTCCCACTCAAATCACAGCAGTGTAGAATTATTTCCTTTGATGTCCACCCAACTCCCTTTTGAAATAATGTCATGTCAGTTTCCAATAATGTTGGCAGCAAATCCTATACCATTATCACTTGTTACTTAAAACGTTCTCTCACATTCACCATCAAAGCCCCTCAGAATCTTAACAGATTTCAAAGAAGTCAAGTCTTACTCTAAAAACTGCAGCAATTACAAAACAGCCTATCCAATTCTTCATAAAACAACATATTCATTCCAGGTGTTAGATTAAAAAAACCTTCTCAGAACTGTTTCCAATGCATTTACATCCTTTCTAAATGAAGATAGATTCTGCAGAGTACTTTGGATGTGGTCTCATCAATGCCCTGTATAATAGAAACATCACTTCCTCCTTGTGTAATCAATTCCCACAGCAGAAAGCAATAACATTCTATTAGCTTTCCTAATTACTTGCTATACCTGCATACAGATCTTTTATGATTCATGCACTACAACACCCAGATCCCTCTGTACTTCAGAACTCATCATTTAGATTCTTCTGCCAAAATGAACAATTTCACATTTTTTCCACATTATAGTTATGTGGCAAATCTTTACCCATTCAATCTATATATATCCCTTGGTAGCCTCCTTGTATTCTCTTTGCAATTTGCTTTCCTACCCAAGTTTACATTGTCAGCAAATCTGGCAATTGTACTTCTGTCCTTTCATCCAAGTCATTTATATATTTATTGTAAAAAAAAACTGAACTAATACTGATCTCTCACAAACCATTTGTGTTGCATCTTGTCAACCAGAAAAAAAGCCCATTTATGCCTACTCTCCATTTCCTGTCAGTTGACCAATCTTCTGTCCATGTCGACCTCTTATCCCCCTACACTGGGAAATTTTATTTTCCCCCTCAATCTTTCATGTGGTACATCAAATACCTTCTGAAAATACAGTTAATTGACATTACATGTTACTTCAAAGAACATAGATTATTTAAACATTATTTCCCTTTCAAGAAACCATTCTGACTCAAAAATTCAAGTGAATTAGGAAAAGTACTCTGATATATCTTTAATAACAGCTTCTAACCAATTCCCTTTGTTAAGCTAATCCACCAGTGGTTTCCTGCTTTGTCTCCCTGTCCAGTCCAATGTAACCTTCCCTGAATCTAGAGAAGTTTACAAAATTGAAACCAATGCATCAATCTTAATCTTACGAGCCACTTCTTTTAAGACCTTGGGCTGAAGTTCATTAAGACCCAGAGACTTGACAGCCTACGGCTTGAACAACTTACGCTGTACGTCTCTGGTGATCGTAACTCTCTCCATTTCCTCATTTAAAGCTTCTTCTAGGATGATGTTTATGTTTTCTATAGTGAAGACCAATGTAAAATACCAAATCATTTGTCATCTCTAATTTCCAAGGCTCATTCCCCATATTTATTTTCTGCAGGACCAATATACACTTTGCTAATTCATTTCTTTTAAAAAGATCTATAGAAATTGCTTGTGTATTCCTGGCTAGCTTTCTCTTGTATTCCATCTTTCTCTGTCCTTAAAATCTTTTAGTCAGTCATACTTTGCATTGTATCATGTCCAAACTTCTTGACCGGTCACCAACCATTGCACAACTATTTCCTGACAAAGGAAGTCAGGAAATCTATCAAAGAAAAAGAGAGAGCCTATAAAGTGGCCAAGAGCACTGGGAAATCAGAAGATTGGGAAGGCTACAAAAGCAAACAGAGGATAACAAAGAGAGAAATAAGGAAGGAGAGGATCAAATATGAAGGTAGGCTAGCCAGTAATATTAGAAATGATAATAAAAGTTTATTTCAATACATAAGAAACAAACAACAGG
>NC_057711.1:87571803-87576237 GCF_004010195.1 Chiloscyllium plagiosum
GAGACTAGGACCCGTGGACACAGCCTTAGAATTAGAGGGGGTAAATTCAGAATAGAAATGCGGAGACATTTCTTCAGCCAAAGAGTGGTGGGCCTGTGGAATTCATTGCCACAGAGTGCAGTGGAGGCTGGGACGCTAAATGTCTTCAAGGCAGAAATTGATAAATTCTTGATGTCACAAGGAATTAAGGGCTACGGGGAGAATGCGGGTAAGTGGAGTTGAAATGCCCATCAGCCATGATTGAATGGCGGAGTGGACTCGATGGGCTGAATGGCCTTACTTCCGCTCCTATGTCTTGTGGTCTTATGGTAATTACATGACTTCTCTTTAAATTTGATAATACCTTACCTTTTTAGTTAACCACAGGTCCATTTAATCTCTCTCATTGGAACGTATTAATCTGTTTTCTGAAATACTCCTTAAAATATTCACCACTGCGTCTCCATTCACCATTCCAAACTTAATTCTGACAGTTTACTTTGGCTAGCGCTGCTTTCATTTGCTCATAATTGCTCTTGCTCTAACATTTAAAATACTAGTATTGGACCCGCTTCTTTCTATCTCAAATTGAAAATAAATTCAACAAATGATTGCTGTTACCTAGGGTGTCATCACTATAAAAGGTTGCTAATAATCCTATCTTGTTACATACCACCAGGTCTAGTACAGCCAGCTCTATACTGGACTCCAAAACACGATGTTCTAAGAATCTATTTCAGAAATGCGCAGTGTTCCTTTTGCCATGTGAATTTTGGCTGTATGTAGATTAAAATCTTGCAAGCTTTTCTGACATGCTCTCATGATTTTTCCTCTATACTCCATTCGATTGTGCAGTTACTGTTAGCAGGCCTGTACTCCACTCCCACAGGTGACTTTGTGCATTCATCATTTCTCACTTCTACACAAACTGTTTTCACATCCCTGTTTCCTGAACTTGGGTCACCACTCTAGTGTGCTTATACCAGCATTATCAAACAAACAGATGGTCCTCCACCCTTTCCTACATAACAATCCTTCCTAAATATCATGTACCCTTTAATATCTAGGTCTCAATCTATGTCATCCTGCAGTCATTTCTCTGCTCGATACTAGATTATTTTTATTTATCCCTATTTGTGCTATCAGTTCATCTGTTTTGTTTCAGATTCAGGTAGAAAACTTTCTATTAATCTTCGGTCTATTTCCTGTACTATTTTATTCATAAAATAATGCATGTTTAACAGAGCTGAAACACTTACTAGATACTCACCAAGCAATCAAAGTGTTCCTGCATAATAAGAATCATTCCTACAGGACAAGGAAGCTCGAAAAAGCACAGGAGTATACCCTTCCCTGAACTTTAAGCACTCCATTTGAAGTCACACAGAGATGCCTACATTTAGATGCTTAGTGTTAACTCAGTGCAGATACAGAAAAGTTTCACCTATTCCATAATTAACTAAATTCATCTGCTGTACTGTGGCGAGTTTCAATATCCATGCTTTAAACTAAATTGAATTCAGAATATAAACATTAAGTTTCAGTTCAAAGTTAAGTGTGAAATGCAACTAAGTTCTAGATTTGCAAAGAGATTAAGATTCTCCTTACTCACCACTCCCAAAAGTCACATTCAATGCTAAGTCATACTGAGATGCAGCTGTTTATATACAGTTGCTGTGGTTCTGTTCGCCGAGCTGAAAGTTTTTGTTGAATTCATGTTGCTTGTCGTCTGCGTGTGTGGCTACTAGGGATAGCTGGTCGTGTCGTTTCGTGGCTAGTTGATGTTCGTGGATGCGGATCGTTAGCTGTCTTTCTGTTTGTCCAATATAGTGTTTTGTACAGTCCTTGCATGGGATTTTGTACACTACATTCGTTTTGCTCATGCTGGGTATCGGGTCCTTCGTTCTGGTGAGTTGTTGTCTGAGTGTGGCTGTTGGTTTGTGTGCTGTTATAAGTCCTAGTGGTCGCAGTAGTCTGGCTGTCATTTCAGAGATGTTCTTGATGTATGGTAGTGTGGCTAGTCCTTTGGGTTGCGACATGTCCTTGTTCCGTGACAACAAGGATGTCACCTAGACAGGGGACGAAACGTTTGCAACAAAAACTTCCAGCTCGACGAACAGAACCACAGCAACGAGCACCCGAGCTACAAATCTTCTCACAAACTTTGTTTATATACAGTATTGGGTTAGGTCAAGCTTGGGTATAGAAAAGTTAAACTTGCTTCCTGAGTTAACTAACTTCTGCCGGTCTCCAGTTGAATACTTTAGTATCGGGACCTTCAGAAGTCCCAATGCATTCTAACCTAGGAATTGCTGGGAAGTTCAAACCTCTGATGAGCTAATACATAGTCTCTGGAATTCTCTCAAAAGATTTCTAATTCTGGAATTGGAATTGAAGAGTTCTGACTTATTTGTCTGCATAGTTACTCAGGAGAATTAGAGTTTAAAAACCGGTCACTCTAAAACTAACCCTCTCCAGACAATGCTCAACCCTCAATGTGCCACCCAACCTGACTAAACAAACACAATCTAACTTGCACGATTCCTCCACTCGGCAAACCCACATCCTTCACCACTTTTCTCTCTCCAGCTTATCAGAAAAGCACTACATTTTTAGCCTGGGAACACAGCAGTTCCCACTGTAAAAGTGTGGCTTGAACTCTAGTGCTGAAAACATGCTATGCTGGAAAGTTCCCAGAACAACCACGCTCAGATTTTCAAGAGGCCTGAATAAGATGCTTCCTAACAGAAACAGAGACCCAGCACAGAGTTAAAAAAAAAAGCAGAATTGGGAGTGTCTGTAGTTCCTACATTTTGGAAGATTCAGCCCTACACTGATACAAGTTTCAAAGTTCTTTACACACCATTGACAAATCATATAATAGCTTTGTAGACTGGGTGCTAAAAATTCTTCAGGTATCTTTCCTGTTGCCCAGACATTTTGCCCCAGTTTAGGTCCTTATATTGTTAATTAATGGCTACATCCTGCCTAGCTGCAATTTTCAGGGCTTCCACAATCAAGGAGCTCCTTTCCTGATTACCACCACTCCTCACTGAGATCTGCGTCACCACGTGCATCATCGTGCCCTCCATCACCAACTCCACAGAGATGCCTGATATTCAGCTTTCATCACATTTTGAGTGTTCCCAGCTGGAAGTGGATGTATTTCCAGCAGTGTTTCTGGTGATGCATTAGGATTAGAGAGATATTGGTCAATCATATTGGTCAGCATCTCTTGGGGGCAAAACTTCCTCCCAAGACAAGTCCTGTCTTCAGCCAACTAAACGCTCTACAGAGCTGCATAGCAGTTGAGAGTATTGGAAAAGCAATGAAGTTCTCAGAATGATGGAAGAGGGGAAAAGATCATAAGTAAATATTTTCAAAGGAAACAAGGACAGATTAGCTATGTTTCAAGGCATGAGAACTTGGTGAAGGAGGTGAGTGCAGGATAATTAGAGGGGTGCAGACTAAGCGAGAAAGAGAGATTGATAATGTTGGAAATTGAAAACAGGAGGCTCAAAGTAACTGAGGAGAAAAAAATAGACTCTCTCTCTTGAATATTGATTGGAGGAGTTATCCTTCAGACATTAATGCAAGAAAGTAGCAGCACAAAATCAAGCTTTTCAGCCAGTTTTACCCATCCAACAATAAAATGGCATAGATTAAGATTCTGGTTATAGTGACAATTTGTTTTCACACTGGTTATGACTGTAGGTTCCTCAGTAACAACAATCCTTCAATACAAAGATGGGCACAAGCAACCTTTATTTTACACGGAGGTACATTTACTGTGCCTTGTAAAGTGCTATATTTCAATTACAAAACCCTAAAAGCAAATGTAACACAGCACACTAAGAAAATAACGTCTGGAAACCAAAGCTTATGATTATTAGCCATAAAGAACCATAGATAACTTCAAACCCTAATTTTATTATCTGGCTAGGTTGAAAATAGTACATAAAAGTCTCCTGTGCAGTAGCTAAATAAGCCAGTTAGGTACATTGCAACAATTGTTGCAATCAAAACTTTATTACTATGCTTCTTTCTCAAATCACGCAAACAGAAATAGCTAAATGGCTCAGTGTTTAGCACTGCAGTCTCTCAGTGCCAAGGACTTGGGTTCTATTCCACCCTTGGGCCACTATCTGCGTGGGTTTCCTCCAGGTGCTGTGGTTTCCCCCTACAGGAGAAAGTGAGGTCTGCAGATGCTGGAGATCAGAGCTGGAAATGTGTTGCTGGAAAAGCGCAGCAGGTCAGGCAGCATCCAGGGAACAGGAGAATCGACGTTTCGGGCATAAGCCCTTCTTCAGGAATGGGGAAAGTTTGTCCAGCAGGCTATGATAAAAGGTAGGGAGGAGGGACTTGGGGGAGGGGCGTCGGAAATGTGATAGGTGGAAAGAGGTCAAGGTGAGGGTGATAGGTCAGACTGGGGTGGGGGCAGAGAGGTCGGGAAGA